>NW_017307300.1:326461-355106 GCF_000935625.1 Nanorana parkeri
TGCTTAGGTTTAAAAGGAGACCAAATGCGATGTGTACTGGGTCCACTGGGGAGGGGGGTTACTAAAAATTTTCATTTTCTGGTGAGACAATTTTTTCAGATAAACATTCAACTAAGTACTCTAAACATGAGAGATTAGCTTGATGTAAGTAACCTTATCAATATGTGTAAATATTTAAAAACATTTGTTTCTATGTATAACTTGTCATTACAGATGTACATGGGGCAGCAATATTTGCTGGTTGCATATATAGTCATTACTTCCTGCTTCACCGTGCTAGACAATGGTTAAGCGTCTGCTCTTTGTCTTCATCCTGCTCTTTCTCAAAATTCAAATCTATGAGTTGGCTGACAATGCAGTGCATATGTGGCTGTTATCGTGTCTCTACACTTGTTAAGAAAGAGGCCATGTAACTGAACTCTTCCAATAAGGTCTCCCTCTGATGGCTAAACTACAAATATCCTAATATTTAATATAATAACAAAAGTATGGAAGAGCATGCTTTTAAGTTGCATAAGTGATGAGAAAAGTTATTTTAAATATTTCCCTGTAAGGTATCCAGGAACATCTCTAACCCTACTGATATCAGCAGGGTTGGATAGTTTGCTGGTAGTATTGGGACCTCAGCAGATGTTGTTTTCTTGTGGATCTTGTGAGGAAAAATACATTGGCAGGAAAGGTTTTTTTTAACTTCTACAATATGTTGATAAACAAGATAGTGGTATTATAGTGGTATTACTGTGCATTTCTGACTGCTTGGTTGCTCCCTCCTGGATAAACAAAAAAAATAGCTCTGTCTTTGGGCACATACAATGTGGAGTACCCACTCGGGTGTACACATGTTGCAGGGTCTTTATTTAAGATAGCACATAAAGAGTGGCCTACATACAAGCTTATTATGATTTAACTCCACAAATAGCTATATCTACTTCTTAGTTCTCTCTTTTACCGATCTGTTTTCCCCAGTTCCAGTGTTGGGAGGTAGGCTTATGTCTAGAAGTGCCTACCCCAGAAAACCTTTATAGAAATTGCCCAACTGCCCTTTTATTCTCCAATTTTCAATTAAAATTCAATTAAAATTCTTTGTACTTAAGTTACATGATAATGCATAATTCCTTTTGTATTTGCTAGCCAACTATTAATTCTTAATCAGTTCAAGTAATGGACAGATCCTGTTCAGTTTCCACTGAGTGCTTTGATCACCATTATTTATGTTGAGTGTTCAGAATAATGTATAACATAAGGTGCCTTCATCGTGCCAGCTTTAATGTCTTGTATCGGATTAGAAGAGCATTGCACCTATGTCATTTCAGATGGATTATATGGTCCTTGTAGCAAATTATGTGAAATAATCTATTTGTTGCTCTTGTTTTCAGTACTGCTTAAACAAATATTCTAAATTCAGCTGCACAGCAAATTTAAAATCCAGAAAAAGACAGGAAAAGTAGCTCCTTTTTAGTATAGCGCACATGCAGCATATTCTGCTTCAGTTTGTTGGTTCCTCTAGAGCGAAAGACAAAACGCTTTCAGTTATTACTTAGAAAACTCTATTAAATTATCAGGTCTATTCACAAAAGAGTTTGGAGAAGTGAACATATAGGAAAAATTCTCCAATTCAGCTCACTTTCCAGTTCAGTTATGTTGGCCTAGATTTTTCTCTTCTCCTGCCTTCTCCAAACTCTTCACCCTTTTGTGAATAACCCTGTATGCGTATGATTCTAGAATGGCTGCATAAAATTACATTAGCTATTTATGTTATCAGCACACTATTAGCGTTTTTCATTAAACTGACCATAACTGCCATGCTGAGTGGTTCTGAAGTAACACAAAATCAGTTTCCCCTGCTCTGTCTCTGCATGTGAAATGTTGCATATTGTTGGGAAGGAAGCAGTCTAAGTTCACACTGTGCAACTATGAGGAACCTGTTTAAAAGCCCACTGTCATGAAAAATGTTTTTATTCTGGTAACTATATAAAAGTAATACTTGTAATGATGGTATTCGTATAGCAACCTATATGTACATGTAGTGTACTACATAAGAGAATACTTGATTTTCTTTATTATTCACTTTTAGTGTACTACATTGCAGAAGTGTATTTACTTATATTCCTTTATTTATATTTTGCTTCATGTGTACATATCAGATTAAGCAGTCCAACCATATGGCAGTTACAGGGGTTGGGACAAACTATAATACTGCCTGGGTGCCTAGAACAATCATTGTTATTCTTTTGGTTTAAAGCCCATTTCCACCTGTGTGGAGATATTTAGGAAAAACATATGCCAGCAATGTACACCAAGTGTACATAAAGCAGACATATGCAGTTGCTGTATATGAACACAGAACAGAAACTTACTTTTTTTTGTCCTCTTCATCTCCTCATGGCTCCTTTTGAAATGGCTGCCTCTGCCTCTGTGTATATTAACACGCTCTTTCTCTCTCTGAGGTCTCTCCACCAATTAATTAGTATTCATAGTGGGAACCCCCCCTGGACAGTGTATTGTGACCTGGAAAGGCAGAGCTGGTGTGCAGTGATCTTGTTCCAATGACTGACAGGGAGGGGGACAGTTGCTTTACAATCTGACCCCAGTGTCGGACTAAGTTTCCTGTGGAGGGACTTTTCAATTTGTAGGACTCAGGCCTACTAAAAATGCTATTAAAAAAATTAAGAAAGCCAGCAATGTACACATACACTGAGTGGCCAGTTTATTATGACCAACTGACGTTTGTAGGCAAATTAGCTATAATAAACTATAATTTTGCTAGAGGGCCAGACCATTATAAATAGGGAAGCAGGTTGTTTACCACGACAGTAGAAGTGATTTGTTTCTGAAGATATGGGTAAACAACGAGATTTAACAGCCTTTGAACGTGGGATGATTGTTGGCGCGAGCCATGGAGCGAGTATCCGCAAAACAGCAGAATTCGTTAAATGTTCAAGAGCAGCTGTTGTTAGAGTGTTTAAAGACTGGACTGTCAGCCGAAAATCTGGGTCTGAACGTGCGAATTGTGGCCGTCAGCGACTAGTCAATGTTAGGGCAGAACGGAGAGTGGCAAGACTGGTACAAGACAACCGAAGGGCAACAGTGCAGTGTCAGATTCCTCGCATCACCTTTCAACATCTCGTGGAGTCACGAGGCGGCCCAACGAAGTCATCTCGTGGAGTTATCTCGTGGCCCAACGAAGTACTGATGGGGGTGGTCATAATAATCTGGCCACTCAGTGTATATACATAATTACGGCACCTCTACATTACCACAAAAAATGCTAAACACTTACAAAGGTGGAAATGGTCTTTAAACCTTCTTTTTTATTCTAAAAGAGGAAAAAACTGTTGTTGTAGCGGCCTTAAAAGTGTATAGCTGGAGTTTGGCTTTAGCTTGTTACATACTTAAGCCCTGTCCACTGAGTGACAACACAGCAGTGATTCCCTTAACGATGTAGTCACCCTGTTAATTGAAGTGGGAAAATTTAATAGATCAATGGGCAGAATCTTTAGATGGGTAATAAAACTATAACATGGGGAAAGGGAAGGGGGTGGACCCCAGGCATGACTCAGCGTCACTAATAAGCTTTTAATAAACTGATTTGGCGTGGAACGGAGTGCGGCCGGATTCTTTCTTTACTATACACCTATCAGGAAGGGGGGTGGGCTCAAATAAAGGAAAACTGCTGTGATAATGCTTTTAACAGACTGCATCATATATATTTATTTTTGCTTTTACTAATAACGCAGACTTGTACATTGCCCACTGAGGCAACACAATATGTTCACTTGATATCCCACCACTTTGCTGCTATTGGTTAGCTTTCCTTCCACTTATTCACATCCCGGAGACCAGGGAATTTAACAGTTCCCCATTTTAATTCAATATTCTCTTTTGTAATCAAACTAAGATTGCTCTTTAAGAATACGGTATGTAATTATAATATCGACATGATGGAACACAGTTATTCATACTGCACGGTTAGCTTTATCTATGCTTTCAGTTTGATAGAATGGCCTTTGGCTCGCTACATTAAAGCCCAAGATGAGTTAAATGTGATCACAGCTGTTAATTCTTAGCAGCTCACCATGGCTCAATTGATGTTTGTGCTTCTTAATAGGGGTACACTTGATCAGGCACCATTTGGATTTTCATCTACTTGGATATATATGGCACACTTGTAAGAACACAGAAAAATAATTTGTTGTGCTGCCAAAAAGCAGAGTTAGACTGTATAAGTGAATAATAAAACAGATTTATAGTTTATGTCATGTTAACACATGACATAAACACTTGACATGTCATTTTTTTCAATAAGTAACCTGAACCAGAATTTAAGATTTCTCTGGTGGCTTAAACAAATAAAAATGGGTATCTGTATGAATCTGAATCTGCAGTCAAGTTTTCTTTTCTTTTTTATATAGAATTCTTACTTCTCAGAAATAGGTATGTGCTGTAAGTTGTATTTTCTCCCTGTGAAAGCAGAATTGTCAACACAGTATTAGGCTATTAGCTCCCAAAAAGTTTTGTAAACTTAAATCCATATACTTATACTCACCCACTCATCATGTCTAGATGATGACCCATACCCTTACAGTTATGTTAAAGTCAAAATGTGTTTTAGGCTATTTCAAATGCTGATTTAAACACTTACAATGGATGCTGCTCCTTGATGTTGTCAAGGAAGTAAAGTGAGCTGAACGCTGTTTGGCTATTCACTTCTGGCTTGTATGTCTGATTTCAGAGTCGCCGAATACATGAACTGCCGATGTTTGAGTTGAACTCACGTTTGACTCGAACATCGAGCCCATCACTACTAGTAAGCTGTGTGTGTCTTCACAAACACACAGGCACAGCAAGGCAAGACACTTCCCTGCTCCTTGCTCCTCTTTACTCTTCCCTTCTCCAAGCCAGTTGAAGGATGGCTGCTGGAGACTGCTCTGTCCTTTGTGATCTTATAGTGAACATGAAGTTCAGGGAAGAGGAGCTGAGAGAGTTGAAGCCATTGTAATTGCTTGCACAAAAATTTAAAAAAATACTTTGCTCTGCCATGTATATTTGTTTAAACTGCATTCGTTATCGAAAAAAGTTTGAGTTTAAAGTGACATTAACGTCAAATTCCCCCCTTCCCCATGCTGCTTTAAGGACTCGGAAACCTTAAATAATGCCTCTCTATCCGATCATCTTCTTCCTTCCAGGAGTTTTCAGGAGTCCCTCCAGCGCTGGTGTCGGTCTCTGATCCAGTGCTGACTACTGTCTCTTGCTGTCCCACAGAGTCTTTGCGGGTTCACACTGCTGAATTTACTTACCCTGTGCCTCTCCTCTTCTCCCGGCCGAGGATCTGAACTGTGCGTGTGACCGCCCCATGATCCTTTGCGGCCGCCCAAAATCTTCAGATCTTTGGACAGGAGCACGCAGCGGGACACAGGTAAGTCTAAAACTATTTGATTCTTTTTTTTTCCAATGTTTTTGCATATATCTACTGCTTGCTAGCAGTAGATATATGCAAAAACATACAAGGCTTTAATGATCCTTTAATAATACTTTAACTTACCCTTTGAAAAACTAATACCTCTGACGCGGTCACTAGTGGCTACATATTGGGCAGTGCATTTTTACTCCCAAAAACAAAATTTTATTAGCAAACTCATATAGGTTAAATCAATTTGATTGGTTTGTCCACCATAATTATATCTAACACCCATAGAGAAACCAGGCGTCACATAGATTGAGGAAAACTGAGACCGTAAATGTGTTTTTTTTTCTTGCGATTAAATCTACTCCTGTAGTGGGTTCTTCCCTTAAACCACAGGAGTAAAGGTAAAAAAAATTGGGGGGCTAATCTACCCTCTTGTGAGCAGAGTAAGTAGAACCACTGGTACCTGGGTCACTTAAGTTCAAAATATTCATCCGTTAAACGATCAGCCCCAAGTATTAAAAACAAATATCACTTTAACCACAACATTGGCAAAAAAACAGGTTACCTTCAGGGAACTTGCCCCATACACAATTAGTTCAGTCATATGAAATACACAGACTGCTTGTGGTTCACAATACAAACCTGAGCAATACTGTTAAACACATTTCTACTTAACCATTCCACACAGCTCTCATTATCTTACCGGCCACATTATGTTGGTATTGAACTTATTCCTCAGTTCTCTTTTCAGGGATTGATGCCTTTAGAGAAGTGTTTCTCCTTTCCCACACTCCTGTGCTTGCGGGTAGCAGTGTCCAAAGGGCAGTGTGGGTAGGTGGGCAGGACCACTAGGTCGCTTCATCAATGTGTTTAATTTCACCTTTTGATTGGTTGGGCTTTATCATATATTTAATTGGTGGTCCTAATGTGTACGTCAATCAAATTGAATTAAACACATTTATGTTTTTCGGACTTAAACCACATTGGCTCAATATGTAGCCACTAGTGACCACATTAGCTGTATTACGTAGGCTACAAGGGCCACGTGGTGGCAGACCTCTTCTGCCTGTGAGATCAGGACTGATAACCGACGCACTCTCTGTGCTGCTGGAGCAGGGTAATTAACAAAGCCTTTGTTTTCCTTCATGTAAACATGACAGCACTTGTTTTATAACAGTTTTTGAAAGTCTATTATCAATACTGAGCTCGGGCTGTAAACAAGACGGCCTTATAGGCTGTCCCTTAACCTGACTCTTATGCTTTAACAGGGAGAGAGGATACATTTTCATAATAAAAAAGCAGCCATGTGTAATATTTACCCCCGTTGAGTTTTGCTTTCTTTGGTGCATTGCTTATTTATTTTTAAGAGCAGGTCTGTCAACCATATACAGTAGATATTGTTACAAGTAACATGAATTATAAATATATTATTCTGGGGGCATGCAAAACATTCTGCAGTCAGTTTGGGTCTGAGGAAAAGGTTAATCACGTTTGCTTGAGAGGAAAGCACAGGGATTATCAAATAAAGCAGTGCAAAGATGGGGTGCAACGTACAGTAACCCCTAATATTCAGCTTGTTGCTTTTGTGGTCAGATTAGTTTAAATGTAGTCTAACCAAAATTGGCATTTCAGTTTTTTCATTAGATCTTGGCAAGTTAAATTATCTAAAGACAGTTTCTTGTCTTGTTTAGGGACTCAATTGTGGGCACAAAGAGAGCTGGAATTATGGCAAGGAGATCTTGTAGCTGGAGTCCTTAAGGCCACATTCACACTGTTGTGCAGCAATAATGGTTATGTTACTGCAACAAAGAAAAATGTGTGTCGTGTGTTAGTGCAATGAGATGCCATTCATCCCCAATGGCACCCCAACGTACCCTCTCTTGTGTTGCAGGACAGCTGCATTCCGCCATTTTAGTGCATTAGGCAGCCCATTGATTTAGCACAAGCACAGTAATGTAGGGCATAATATGCGTTAATGCACTGCGAAAGTGTGAATGCAGGCCTAGGAGATATAGGAAACCAGAACTTTAAATCAGCTCCTCAGGCTCTACCTTTGGCTAAAAAATATCATTTGAGTAGGCTGACCCTTAAAGCCTATCTCGGTGGGGTGGATAAAAAAAACTCCACTTGCAGTGGGGCTACCTCAACACTGCAAGGGTTAAATGTTTATTTAGGTCTCGGGAAAAGCAGTTTTACTTACCTGGTCCCAGCAGTCAGCGTGCTCCTTCTCCCCTACGCTCCAGTTTGTGGACTGTCTCTCGGTGTTCTCATCTATAATCCAGAGGTATGGGCCCTGCATTGTACTTGATAATGTCAGTGGGTCTCAGAATGCCAGAGTGCAGGAGGAAAGAGGCTGCAGTGCCATTCTTGGAGCCTGGGGGAGCGTGATCTAATAAGTTAAATTCCGTTTTCCAGGTACCCTAGACCTAAACAAGCATTTAAACATTGCAGTGGTGAGGTTTTTTTTTTCCAGCTTTAAGCTCATTACCCTTACACTTACTTGGATTTAAATGTTTTTTATATAAAAAAAATGTACATGAAATTATAAATTTACAAATATAGTTTGAGTAATTGATAAATATTGATGAAGCTATAAGGCCCCATTCACACATATTGCACTTTATTGCACACATCAGAATGCACATGTCATAGGAATACATGTTAACCAATGAGCCCATTCACATCTATGCACTGTATTGTGTTGTGTTGAAAAATGTGGCATGTCTATTTTTCTGTGAATTTTCATGCACCATGAGACCGTGATAGTCCCGGTTACCTATCATGTGCTCACACTTTTCCAACAAGATGGCTGCTGCAAGATCTTTGTATGATACTGAAGCTCTCATCAGGGAGATTTGGAGCCTCCCCCTATATGACCCATCCAACCATCACTACAAGGATAGAATAAGTATATTATACAATAATAAATATATATTTATAAAATGTAAACTTATATATACAATATATAATAATATATGTGTAATATATTTTATACAGACGGCCATTGCAGAAGTTCACAACAATGATATCACTGCAGGAAATTAATCCTCATTGGCAAACCAAAAAATGCATGATGAATGAAAACTTGTATTAACACACCAAAAATGTACCGCAACGCATAATGAAAACACATCTTTTTATTACATTTTACCCATCACCAATAAAATGAATAATGTATTTGAAAAGTACGAATGCATTTTTTTATTGGAAACCCATGTCTCTTTACGAAAGCAGCTTGTCTCAAATTCATTGTCATTGATTGAAATTATTAACCTTGGCTTAATTAGATTGGTTGTCAGAGAAATATATGAATTAATTTGAATAAAAATGCATTGTGCTGAAAAATAGGATTAACTGTACTTTCTTGGACAATAATGTAGAACATTGTGGCATTCATGCATTGTACATAAAAATCCCTTACATTTTGCTTTAAGACAGGCTTTTGGAAATAGTCCCAGTGTACTACACTGTACCAGTGTCCCAGTGTAGTGCACTGTAGGTTAATGAGAGTTAAGCATGTCCCAGCATTAGTGGGACTAGAAAATGCTCCAGGTTCAGAGGTCAGTAGGACTAAAAAGATTCTGAGTGTCAGTAGAAATACAAAAATCCCAGATTTCAATGGGAATAAAACATACTTGGTGGTAGTTATCAATATGAGTAAAAAATGCCCCTGCATCAGTGATCAGTGGTGCCCCATTGTTGGTGTCAGTGGGAGGAATTGTGCCCCATCATTGGTGTCAGTTGGATGAATAATGCTCCATTGTTGGTATCAGTGGGAAAATAGTGCCCACTATTGATGTCAGGAAAAATTCCCATGATTGATGTCAGTGAAATTAGGAAAGCCACGCCAGCATTGGAATTTAGGGGTTTCTTATCTTTGAATATACTACATGTCCCATGCTGCTCCTATACTGGCTAGATGATGTTTTATCTAAAATTGTGTAGGCAAGGCATATTGCCTGCATTGTTCCTTCAAGATATTGTTCCTTCAAGATATTCTGTATTTCCTGGTGCTGGAACACTCAGTGTTCAAAAGTCTGTAACCCGCTAACACTTTGCATTTCGCAGCTCCCTTCAGAATGCAATGAGATGGCCTTGCAGCTTTTCACATTGCAGGAGCTGGTTTACAACAAGCAGCGCGTCGTAACCAGCCCTGGAGCTCTAGTTTCAGGACCACTGCCAAAAGAGGTGTTACATTAACTGCAGCAGAGCCTCCTAAGGTCAGATTCAAATGAATGGGCTGGTTTAATGCAATGTATGTCAATATAATCTGCATTAACCCCTTCACGACCAGCCACGTACAGTGTGCGTCGCTGGCATCAGGGCCGTTTAAACAGACTCCCGGCGGCTTTTGCCGCTGGGACTCTGTTTTAAACTTGTAAAGCCGACTGTCGGCTTTACAGTGGAAGTGATTCTGGCTGCTCAGCTGCCACCAGATCACTTCTACGGGCCAATAAAGGCCCCTCCGCGCGCCCAACACCCTCGCGGTGTTTCCCATGCTCCGTTGCCCCTCCGACCAGCTTCTTTGGTGTCGGAGGGAATCCGGGGAGGAGATGGACGAACCTCCGTTCGTCGATCCCCTCCCCGTTCTATGGGACCGGGAGCGATGCAGATTGCATTACTTCCGGTCCCATAGCTGTCAGTGCTGGGCTCCTGAAGCCCAGCTATAAGCTATTGAAGTGCGATCTGAGTGTAAAGGTGACACTGGGGGTCTTTTGGATCATTTTAAAGAGTACATTTTAAAGAGTAAACAGCATCATTTTAAAGAGTACCTGTCACCACCATCTGCTATTACATGGGGGGCTTGTAAGCCCCCCTATGTGATAGCAATTAAAGAATAGTTTAAAAAACAGTTTTTAACATTAAATATAATAAATGTAAAAATAATTACAAAAATGTCGCGAGCATGTGCGTCTTCACGTAAACACGCGTTGGGTGTGTCTACATATGAAAACAACGAACGTGCTACGTACGTGTTGAGTATCGCCGTGCACGCTGGAGTGAGAGCAATGATTCTAGGGCCAGTATTTTTGGGTATCTCTAAACTGATGACCTGTGGGGGCTTTTAAAGGGTCATCTATGGATTTCTTGGGGTAATGAATTTTGCCGCCGTTTCATGGACGCACGCAATTTTTTACCTGGGCATGATGGGTATCCATTTACTCATTGTAACCTCATCTTTTATATTTTATTAAAACATTGGGGCATTTAAGTGCATTTTGCACTAAATTGTGGACTTTTGATAAGGAGTTGCGCTAATATCATGCAACATAAAAATTTGCAACTGCCACCATTTTATTCTATAGGGCCTTGACTTTCAGAAAATATATAATGTTTGGGGGTTTTAAGTAATTTGCAGGCCTAAAATGTGGAATATAACATGGGTGCAAAAAAAATGAAAAAAAAGGCCTCAGTCATGAAGGGGTTAAAATACCACACAGATCTAAATGGACCCTTGATCTTTTATGATTGCATCTATTTTCATTGCAGAAATGACTGGTAAAAAGGCTTAAACATGCATGTTTGCCTAATGTGAACTTACATGTTTGTATAACAATCATTTGTAAGAAATTGTTAATGCATAATACATAATACAGCTAGGCACCTTTAGCTGCTTTCAGTTGTTACATCTATCCTCAAGTGTGAATGATAAGGTTTACCTTCAAGGAAAGATAATTGCAGCATGCCAGCCCGGTCAGATCTTTCATTGTGATTTTGAAAGCTCTCAGCATACATTATGGAAATGTCCATCTGAATGTACAGGAGCATTATTTGTCCCTTTGTAACCCCTATATTCATGGGATTGGTGCAATATTTTCTGTTGTTGAGAATAAAATGTATTTAAATATTATGCTATATAGTGTATATTTCTGAGCATTTCTAAAATATCCACTCAGCAGAATTAAATCTCTTCATCAAACACCTTACACTTCCTCTTTATTCCTCTTTTATAGCAAAATAAACAAATCATAATTCAAGGCCCTTTGGAAGTGTTGGTGGCTGCAAATGAGGTCCTAAAACAGATTGCCCACTACTGAGGTACATAGACCAGGTGGAAAATATGTACTGTATGTGCTGAACAACCTTTAATGCCAAGTCCTGTGCAGTCAGTACTTAAAATACTAACTACAGTATATTGATGGTCTTGCATCACACTGGAGTTTGAATAGACTTCCAGGACTCATAGAGGGTTTGTGTGCTGCAATGGCAGTACTTCTCTGTAAACAACTTTGCTAAATATTAGATTAGTCTTTATGTAACGTCTAGGATTAGGGAACAAGAAGTTCTCCAAAAATGTTGCCAATCCACCTTTCCAATACATTTGGGAACAGTAAAAATGATCATTCTGTTTTTTATATCAGCCTAGCTTGTGAAAACATTCACGAAAATCTTTCAGTGAATATGTGCTGCCAGGGATAAAGTTGAACTAGGACCAAATGCTAGCAGTCAGAGCCCAAATTTGTCTTTAATCTGTTGCTGATTTCTGCTTCTAGCTGACAAAGTGGACTAAGTGATTTGTAAAATAAAGAAGACACATTCATTGGTTGTGTGAAAAGGCAACATTATTTTCCTTGAAGCATACTAAAACCCCCAATTATAGAATTCTTGTGTATCTTATAGTTTAGATGTAGGGCGAGCGTTCCATAAGATTTCATAATTACATACGCCTCTCTGGTTCAGCTAAAGAAAATACAAATGTTTTATGCAGAGGTTTCTGTCTAACTGGGCATTGCGGAATTTAAGAATAGAACCAGTGGGTTATAGAGTTGTCTAGGTAACCATGTATAACCCCCACCACTTTGAAACTAAAAACTCAAAAGATAATAGCCATACAAGCAGGCGAGTTTCTTAAGCTCAGGTGATATTTGAACGGGACCTTTCAGAAATGGATTACATGTTATATTAGAAGCTGCTGCAAATGGTATATTGTGGGTAACACATTTAACTGAAACTTCAGCCCAAAACTATACATTTGGGTTTAGGTGAATGGGTAGATGTAGGCTGTGTTTTTAGTACTGCACTTTTATTTGAAGGCATCCTGTTTAGTTTAAGTGCTTTCACACTGTTCTGGTCATTTTCTCACAATGTTGTTACAAGTCATGACTACCAATTCTTTGCTCACCAGTATGCAGCATAGCTCCTGATCAATTCATGCAGAGGACACAGTGGGTGAGGAACATCCTAGGATTTTATGTGGCTGTAACATGAACAGATCAGGTGTTAAAGGTTCAATGCTGACTATAAAATGATAGCGCCATTTCCACCTACAAGCTTTGACATCAGACACTAAAGATGGAAGCTGCATAGAGCTGATCGGAAACATCAATAGCATTCCCACTGAGGACCTTCTTTTAATTGTGCTAAAAATGACACGTTGAAGGACCTCTCTTAGTACAGGTAGTGGTTGTGCTAAGTGGAGTATATGATTCCTGAAATCAATTATACATCAGCCAGGGACAGAGTTAAATGGACTTTGTGAACTTTCAAGCTGTCAGTTGCTCTATAAAACACTTTTGAGTTGCCTGTTATACTATTGACTTGTTACATTTAAACTAGTACCTGCACTTGGCACAGTTGCAAGTTTTTGCTCCATTACTTTCTATCACCTTACATTTACAGATCTCCCATTCTGTCCACAGAGAATTTTCTATTGAAGTTAATGGAGTGGATAATGCAGTCGAGACTTGCATGTAAACAGTGGGGCTGCAACTGCATTGATGATCACAGAAGCTACTCCGTTAAATGCATTCTTGCTTGTACAGGGCACAAGAAAGATGCCAAAGAATAAGGCATATATTACACTGATTATTCTGTCACTAGAGACCCTTTGTCACTGGCAGAATCACTAAGGTATGGCTGTTACTCTACCCATACCTAGAAAGTGACTTTTAACAAATCTCTGGCTGGCAAATTGTCTCCCAACAACAGAATTACTAGCATGTCACTATGTCAAATAGGACTAACTGCTGCTAGGGGCACGATTTGTTTTGTTTTCCCTTGTTTTTAAAAGTGTCTCCAACTGCAATGAACTTCAGTTCCTGTAACTAACATGCAAGTCAACTGAGCTCCTATATAGGGCACGTATTTAAAGTGATATCAAAGTCAAACATTTTTAAGCCTGCTCAAATGCTGATTAAATCACTTACAATGGATGCTGCTTCTTGATTTATAAAAATGTTAGTTTCATGCAGAATCAGATGGTCCCCATAGCAGTGGTCATGATATCCTATTTTATGGTGGTTCCTTTCCTTTGCAGGGTACTATGGAGCCACCATAGTGTATGCTAGTAAGCTGTGTGTTTTCACAAACACACAGGTACAGCAAGGCGAGTTACTCCATGTTCCTCACTCCTTCCTCCATTTTATCTTCTCCCTCCTCCATTCTCCAAGCTAGTAGATGGACAGCTGCTGGGGACTACTCTGTACCTTCAGGGCCGGATTTACTCCCCCTGCCGCCCCAAGGCCAGGTTCCACAATACGCCCCCCCATCAATTGAAAATGGCAACCAGATGGCGGGGGGGGGGGGGGATGGTTGTGTGAAAAGGCAACATTATTTTCCTTGAAGCATACTAAAACCCCCAATTATAGAATTCTTGTGTATCTTATAGTTTAGATGTAGGGCGAGCGTTCCATAAGATTTCATAATTACATACGCCTCTCTGGTTCAGCTAAAGAAAATACAAATGTTTTATGCAGAGGTTTCTGTCTAACTGGGCATTGCGGAATTTAAGAATAGAACCAGTGGGTTATAGAGTTGTCTAGGTAACCATGTATAACCCCCACCACTTTGAAACTAAAAACTCAAAAGATAATAGCCATACAAGCAGGCGAGTTTCTTAAGCTCAGGTGATATTTGAACGGGACCTTTCAGAAATGGATTACATGTTATATTAGAAGCTGCTGCAAATGGTATATTGTGGGTAACACATTTAACTGAAACTTCAGCCCAAAACTATACATTTGGGTTTAGGTGAATGGGTAGATGTAGGCTGTGTTTTTAGTACTGCACTTTTATTTGAAGGCATCCTGTTTAGTTTAAGTGCTTTCACACTGTTCTGGTCATTTTCTCACAATGTTGTTACAAGTCATGACTACCAATTCTTTGCTCACCAGTATGCAGCATAGCTCCTGATCAATTCATGCAGAGGACACAGTGGGTGAGGAACATCCTAGGATTTTATGTGGCTGTAACATGAACAGATCAGGTGTTAAAGGTTCAATGCTGACTATAAAATGATAGCGCCATTTCCACCTACAAGCTTTGACATCAGACACTAAAGATGGAAGCTGCATAGAGCTGATCGGAAACATCAATAGCATTCCCACTGAGGACCTTCTTTTAATTGTGCTAAAAATGACACGTTGAAGGACCTCTCTTAGTACAGGTAGTGGTTGTGCTAAGTGGAGTATATGATTCCTGAAATCAATTATACATCAGCCAGGGACAGAGTTAAATGGACTTTGTGAACTTTCAAGCTGTCAGTTGCTCTATAAAACACTTTTGAGTTGCCTGTTATACTATTGACTTGTTACATTTAAACTAGTACCTGCACTTGGCACAGTTGCAAGTTTTTGCTCCATTACTTTCTATCACCTTACATTTACAGATCTCCCATTCTGTCCACAGAGAATTTTCTATTGAAGTTAATGGAGTGGATAATGCAGTCGAGACTTGCATGTAAACAGTGGGGCTGCAACTGCATTGATGATCACAGAAGCTACTCCGTTAAATGCATTCTTGCTTGTACAGGGCACAAGAAAGATGCCAAAGAATAAGGCATATATTACACTGATTATTCTGTCACTAGAGACCCTTTGTCACTGGCAGAATCACTAAGGTATGGCTGTTACTCTACCCATACCTAGAAAGTGACTTTTAACAAATCTCTGGCTGGCAAATTGTCTCCCAACAACAGAATTACTAGCATGTCACTATGTCAAATAGGACTAACTGCTGCTAGGGGCACGATTTGTTTTGTTTTCCCTTGTTTTTAAAAGTGTCTCCAACTGCAATGAACTTCAGTTCCTGTAACTAACATGCAAGTCAACTGAGCTCCTATATAGGGCACGTATTTAAAGTGATATCAAAGTCAAACATTTTTAAGCCTGCTCAAATGCTGATTAAATCACTTACAATGGATGCTGCTTCTTGATTTATAAAAATGTTAGTTTCATGCAGAATCAGATGGTCCCCATAGCAGTGGTCATGATATCCTATTTTATGGTGGTTCCTTTCCTTTGCAGGGTACTATGGAGCCACCATAGTGTATGCTAGTAAGCTGTGTGTTTTCACAAACACACAGGTACAGCAAGGCGAGTTACTCCATGTTCCTCACTCCTTCCTCCATTTTATCTTCTCCCTCCTCCATTCTCCAAGCTAGTAGATGGACAGCTGCTGGGGACTACTCTGTACCTTCAGGGCCGGATTTACTCCCCCTGCCGCCCCAAGGCCAGGTTCCACAATACGCCCCCCCATCAATTGAAAATGGCAACCAGATGGCGGGGGGGGGGGGGGACCCGGACTCGGTGGCCTTGTGGGAAATCCGGGCCTGTGTACCTTGTGATCGTGTACTGGATAGGAAATTCAGGGAAGCGGAGCTGAAAGAGGTGGAGCTGTTTTGAAACATGACTGTAAGTGCTACTGCAAAAATGTAAAGAAATACTTTGCTGGGCAATGTATATTTGTTCGATCTGGATTCATTCTTGTATAAAAAGTTTGAGCGTTTAATACTACTTTAGAGATTTATTGGTTAGCAGGGGGGAACTTATATACTAACAACATGCCAAAGCATTCAGCTTTTATGTCAATATTCTGAAGCTAAGTTGATTTATGCAAACACAGCAATGCTTGTATTTAATACACAGCAGTGGTACAGTTGTATTATATAATTGAGGTACTGATATGTTATTACTTAGAGATGCCCCGGTAATCATTTTAAAACCTCTCCATCACTTATTTATGCCAATAAAATCAGCAGTCTGCTCGGTTACAGGTTCCTAACATTGTAAGAGAAATATATATGATGCAGATCTCTCCTTGTAAAAAAGCTAGTTTCCTAGCTGTCATGCTGATACAATGGTTCCCTTTCTTATTTGAGTCACTAAGCCAGAGCAAGTGTGTATCAGGAGTGCTGACTTTACTAGCTTTATGCTTGTTCGCTGTCAGTGCTTTGGAAGTGCTAAAGCCACAGACCAACTGGCATCTGGCATTTTTAGAAAGAGGTCAGCAGTGACGACTGACATTATTCCATGTTCGGTACTTTTAAATTGCATGAGGCTCATGGGTGTACTTGTATACCTTTTACAAATTGAGTATATTCATATGCAGGTTATAACATCTATTTATAATGATGGTGCATATGCCATTAAGTATTTTCATGTACAATATGCTGTTGTATTGCATTTTGGATAAAGATTTTCACATCTGGATAACATTAGATGTGTGTTCACTACACCTCTGAAATCTTTTGCACTTTATTTCACGTCTTATGATATTATGGAGATAGATTAATATTGGTGGATAACAATATATGTTTGTTTTTTACACTTTTAAATTTTTTTGCACTTTAAATATTGTATACATCAAGGATTTGTATCCATTTGAGCTCTAGATTTTGCACATGGAAGAGAATACGTGTGTCTTTTATGCAACCTGCTTGATATACACATTATTTCACGACACAGTTTTATCTTTTTTTTAAATAGCTCAGCATATTTGTATATTTATGTATTTTATTTATGTATTACACGTGTGGTGATTTGAGTGCCTAATAGCTTCCATTGCACATATACTGGCGCAGATCACATATTTTTTATATTTTTAAATTGTTTTATATACTTGTATATTTAAAGCCTTATTCACTAGAGAGTTATTTTTCTTAAAGGATGCCTGTGTTAAAAATATGGAGGCTACCATTACTGATTTTGTGGAGGTTATGCTTGATCCCCCCCCAACTGTGGTAATATTTGAGTAACTGATCCAGCATATGCATGTAGCAAGTTACATCAAAATAATTACCATGACTGAATCAATCATGGCGACCTAAGCTTCCTTATTTGCATACTTAAACCAGGTCAGAATGACAACTAGCAACAAGCAAATAGCATTTTCAGGAGGAAAGGTATGCAGTGGCAGCTGCCATATTCTCTTGTCACAAGTTTATTTGCGTGCAGTAATCTATATCAACCAATGTATCCATTTAAGCTCTAGATGTTGCACGTGGATGAGATTACGTGTGTCTTTTATGCAACCTGTGTGATATGCACATTATTTTATTTTTTTATTTAAATTCTTTATTTTCAGTTTTCAGGTAAGTAAAACAATAGAGCAGTACAGAAGAATAGGTTGTACAGTAGTATACGAAAACAATGAGCATAGCATATACACACAGTGAACAGGTGAGATCTAACATTTCCACTGGATTCAAATGACTTCTAGACAGTGCGGATTGTACACCGGCACCTCCTCTTTTAGGTGAGAGCGCAACTACTAAGCTGTGGAATGGTCATGCTAAATCCGACTCAAATATGAGGGCAATGTAACTAGGTATATGCTAAGCCAGGGTCATAGTTTAGGCAATCCAGCAAGGAGGGAGAGTAAGGAGAAAGACAGAAAAAGATTCAGGACTGAGATAGGGGGAGAGCAGGGAGGCTAGTGATCATTGAAATGGTTACCATAGGTGCAAGTTGGGTAGGCGTTCAGCCGTGACCCGACAGGTGAGAGGTTAGTGTGATTCAGGACCTTCGCCACCAGGGCAGCAGGTTATAGCTGAGGACACTTAGAATAATTTCCCCTCGGGCACGGAAGTGAGTCTCATTCTACCATGAGTGTACCGTATTCCGGGGAATAGAGGTACTCTAGCCAATAGAACCACGTTTTCCAAAATTTGCTATCGGTGTGGTGTAGGGCTGCAGTGAGCTCCTCCATTACCCGCGTCTTGTCTACTTTCCGCAGCCACATTGTGACCGTAGGTGGGTTAGAGCTTTTCCACCGTAGTGGTATGCAGGCCCTGGCAGCATTTACTAAATGGATGAGTAGGGAAGCGCGTATTTGGTCTGAGACAGGGTGGACTTGTGAAGCAACAGCGCAGCTGGATCCCCAGCCAGATACATACCCGTCAGGTGTTTTATGATCCTTATGACTTCGTCCAAGTAGACCCGGAGGCTAGGGCAGGACCAGAATGTGTGTAGGATGGTTCCCTCTGCCTGACCACATCTCCAGCATGTTGGGCACATTATTTCACTACACAGCTTTATCTTTTTTTTTTAAATAGCTCGGCTTATTTATATATTTATTTAAATATACAAGTATATTGGAAAAGTCTCCTCCATCAGCAGTATAAGTAACTAGTCCCCTCCATATCTTAAACTCCACCAGGGCTAACCAAATTTAGAACTGATCAAAACCTCAAAGTTCAGAGATCCCCAACATCATCCAGATATGTTTTCTGCAGGATCACATACAACATATCCAAGTACGTTCTGGATTATGATGGAGTATCATTTAACATATTCAGAAGATCTAGGAGACAAGGAACAAGAACCCGCGACATGAGAATAACTACAAACACAAATTTTTTAGTAATCTGAATGTATTTGTAGTTGAACAACATGATCGTTTTTCAATCAATATTTAATAGTTTGAACATGCCATCTTCCTCATTATAGCAGTTACACCCAAGGTTTTTTGTTATCCTCCTAGAAATCCAACTTCATACTTAGCAGTGTGGGATTCCTACTGGATTTCTGTTAACTCCTTGAGCCACAAGAGGGCTTGTTTGGTTGCATTTGGCGCTGGTCGGATCATCTATTTTTAGTGTGGGATTCCGGTCTGACCTATGCGTACTTGTCAGCCCCAGGGATCTACGCAGATAGCACAGATGGTAAATGTTTGTTTAACCACCTAGGGAATTAATTTCCTGTGCTAGGTTGCATTTAACAATACAGTATATTCCTTTTACCTTTAATGTAATATTAACTCCTTCACTACTTCAGAGACAAACTACTCAGTCTCTACATGTATAGCATAATCTTGTTAGAGAAATAATTATTTTTGTAAGTCTCATTGGCACACATTAAAGCAATAAGCAAAATTATATTTCTACTCTGTATGGCCCTTTTTAAATCAATATGTGCTTAATGTGTTATAATATGTAATTATTTAGCATCCGGTTGCCCAAAAAAACTCCAGCCACTGCTATAGTACAGGGCCAGTCAAATGTTTGACAACTGGAGAGTGGTGGCAGGCAAAGGAACAGGTCGAAGTATTTTTAAGACTGCAATAGCAGATTTCTGATGGAAAGATACACACACAAAAAGGAGGGCATAAACTGGTACATTAAAGTAAGCAGCTTTAATAAATGAAGTTAAAATACACTTACATGGCAATAACATCAATTGAGGGTGAGCATGAAAATAAGGATGATAAAGGGCAACGCTGAAGGGTGTCATTGGCGGTTGACAACTTATGTGAGGGAACACGTTGACCTTAACCCTTAACTGCTGTGAAAGATGAACAGTTGAAAGCCTGTAACCACGCAAACATATGGGCAGGGGGGCAATATTCTGAAGTGGTGAGATCCAGGATCTGTCAGTCTACCTGATAAGAAGCATCACCATGGTGCCTTTTGATTCAGCGTGCACAATTAGATTCAAAGTTCTGATGGTATTGTCCCTAGTTTTCCTGGAAGGAATGAACCCTGCCTGATCTAGATGTATAAATCCTTAGAGAAGAGGTTTAATTATGTTCACCAGGATTTTTGCGAAAATTGTGAAGTCATAGTTTAAAAGTGAAATGGGCCGGTAATTGGTGCAAGATGTTGGATCTTTACCACTCTTAGGGAAGACTGTAATGTGTTGGAGTGTAAGAATGCTTGTAATAATACAAAAGTATCAAGCATCAGGGCCAGGAGCCTTATTGGTCTGAATTTCCAAGATTGCTAAGAGTATTCCTCCCCTGAAATAGGCAAGTTCAAGTGTTCAATCCCCTTAGCCAAATGAAAAGGCAAGGTTGGAAGCTGTCCAGTAGGATTTAATAGCATCAACTCTGAAAATATTAAAGGGGTGTGTAGTTTTTCATAAAGCTTCTGCTATAATGTCCACATGCTGGGAGAGGTAGACATGTAACCCCGCAAAAAAATTGTTTTGTTTCAAGGTAATTTTTTTCATTTTCTCGCGCTCTCTAAAGGTCTCTGGCCATTTGTAATCAGGATACCCATAATGTAGCTCTTATGTGCCTCCCAGACCGTTGGGCATAAGAATCCTTATCTTTAAAATAGTTTTCTAATCCTGTTATATTTCAGACCTAACTGTAACATAGGTTTTTAATGCCCCTCTGTGCATGTAAAAACACACTTGAATTGTTTTTGTAGCCCACCACAACATAGAATATATCCATTTGTGTGTTGCAATGTACTATAGCACAGGTCCACAATTGTTTACTGTATATGTGCGCTGGGGTGCCTTTCAAAAGGAATTATCGCACCGCAAGGCACATACTGTATACCCATGCAGTAAACTGTGTTGCAATAACACTTGTTACTGCAATACAATGGTGTGAATGGGTCCTTCATATGTAAAGAGTATAATACCTTTGGTCTTGCACATGTGAAATAACTAGGGATGCACAGATACTTTTCGAGTACCAGTGCAGATACTTGGCATTTTCATGAGAACTACCAGGGTTGCAGCGGTTGCAGCTGGGACCTGGCTCTGGCGCTCCACCACTGTCCTGAAATCATTACTCCGTATTGTTTTAGAAAAACTGTCACATGACAATAAACAAAAATGTATCAGTACTCGTACTTGTAAGTACTCGGCAAGTACCAGTACTCGTACTCACAAAACTGGTATCTGTGCATCCCTTTATTTATATTTATAAAAACAAAATCGTACATTATAACAGATGTACACATCCCAGAAGCTCCGTGTGCTCCTTACAAATTACAGCTGCCTCCTAACTTTTGAATTTTTCTCTTGTCCAGTCTTGGAGCTAAAAAGTATCGGTACATGTACTCGTACTTGTACCGAATACTGTACTTGGTATCTGTGCAACCCTAGAAATAACCCCAAAAAAACCTAAAACCTGTGTATGGTCACTGAGCAGCTCTGACGGTGAAAATATTGTTCCATTTTGCAAAGGCTGCTCTTTATAATCTTCAAATGTACTGCTGTAGGGGTTGTGCCCAAACAAAAATGTTTCAAAGTGTCATATACTAAACTGGCTATTATTAAGTCGTCTCCTATTGCAGTGAAAGGAAGTTGAGGTATTAATTGGCTCTATTTGTTTTTTGTATTTTTTCAGGAGCTCATCATTTTAAATAGTCTTCCTATAATCCATTACACTGGAGTTTTTCTTTAAAGTAAAAAAAATGTTCATCAGCAAATTTTCCTTATATGTATAGAATTTATGAAACATTGCAGTCAAACAACAAGACTATTTTTTTTTAGTTAAAGGGGCCCTGCCTATTTCTAAAATGTTGGTCTTGTTGGTGATTATTATGTTTTTGTCCACCAAACTAAGGTCCTTACACATAAAGAATGAGTGATGGTAAATATTAACCAATAAATGTATAATAGAGCCATCTATCTGAGCACTACTTTACACTCTGTGCATTTCCGTGACTATCGACCTTCAGGTGTGCAAGTGCTACATCTTTATCTTCTTTTTTCTTTCAAACATGATGTATCACAAATCTACAAACACATGATAATGCAGGATGTGAATTGATAGATTATCAAGGATAGAGGTATACCAAAAGTATTACCCTGTCAAATTTCATACAGTTATGTATGGCATTTGTCCATCTTAACCAAGCTATTGTAAGTGAAAAGGAGAAGGGAGGCTTTGGGAGTCAGTCAGCAAACTGGCCATAGCAATGAACATACACAAGTAAAATTGTCGTTCATTGTGGCCTGTATCATTAAATACATCTGAAATGTTTTTGCTTTCACATAATATTTATTTAAAGGTGAACATATAACATATAAACTACATTTTCTGCAGAGTCGTTGCACAACCAGACTGCAATAATTCTAGCAATTATATCCGAACACTTGTGTTCCGTTACCTCACTCTACTAATGTCAAAAGGGATTTCACACAGCATTGATCTATCACATGGCAGGGTGTCTATATGATTTATGACATCGTAATAGACATGACTGATTTTCACAAGGGAAGGAAATGGTGGAGTTGTGTAGGAAATGTGTGCCTGAGGCATTTCAATTCCTACAGTACAGTACACGGGAGGATTTCGTTTCCAGCAGTGCTCACATACATTGATGGTTATAGGACATGTGGCAAGAATTGACTTTACATTTAGTGCCATGTTTGTTCTAGCGTTAATCTTGAGCTATATAAACTTTATAGATCCCAACTCAATTGATGTTGGCAGCATTATATTTACATTTAACATTTTAAAGAGGAAGTCCAAAAACAAATGTTAGTGAACTATTGGAACTAAGGATTTTTGTTCATAAAAATATCTTTAATTGGCCAACTCAAGAGCATCATTAACCTTATTATGTATATATTTGCTATATCTTCTTTAGTAACAACAATTTTCTATGTGTTAAAGACACCTTCCGATTCACTGTAGACTCCTTATTATTTCTAAGAAGAATAAAGAGAGGCGGTTGCGTGGTACAGAGTTACATGAAAGATCAAAAAAGATTAAATAAGCTCCTACTATCAGGGAGAGGAACCCTGCAATTCAATACATATAAAACAACAAGCGTTAGGAGCACCACTACCTTAAATTAAGAATGTCTGTCTAATGTCTAATGTTGGTGAAAAATCAAACAATGTGACTTCCAGTTGGAAGGCAGCTGGTGTGTCAAAGGTGGTTATTCAATCCTAATGCCGGGTGCCTGGGGAGAGTCCGAGGATGGATTGTCCCAGGAGTAGGTGGTAACAGGTGTGGGAGCACTGTGGAGAAACCTGGCAACATGAGTGCACGGCTGGCCAGGCTGGGACGCGGCGGCTAGGAAAGGGGAAACCGTGAACGGCTGTATTATACTGTGTTCGGTACGTTCAGCAGGTCTCGTCAGGCTGGTGTCACGCAAGTGTGACTGGTCATGAATGGGGAAGGAAGTCTGAATGGATGGACAACTGAACGAAGGAGAGGGCTCTCAGTGCGGTAGCGGCTACGCGTTTCGAGGCACAGCCTCTTTCTCAAGCCTCAAAGCGGTGATGTTTAGCGGGAAGGATGGAGCTCACCAGCATTTGGCTCTCCTCCCATGTGTCAAGTTTAAATGAGCTTCATCCTTCCCGCTAAACATCACCGATTTGAGGCTTGAGAAAGAGGCTGTGCCTCGAAACGCGTAGCCGCTACCGAAGAAGATGTAAGAAGATGTTGACACTATCAACAGGGTACGTTTCCCCCTTTTTAAACAAACAATTTCCGGCAGAACTCAAAAGTAACACAAATAAAAAGGCCTACTCCACCTTAGGAGGCTAACTAAACAGTAGTGTCCCTCACTACGTCCTACTGGAGCGGCTATTCCAGCTTCCAGTATATACAGTTTTTCTGGCAGACCTTATTCCCCAGATATGAAGACACTCTCCAGTCTGTGTCCACCCAGTGCAGCATGGATCTTGCTCTGAGCTCTCTCCTCCTCTCAGTTCTCTTAGAAATCTCCCAGTTCCAGGATCCCAGTTATAATTTAGAAAACCCGGAAAGAATTTAAAAGCCAGCTCTTTCCTGGTAAAAGTATTTATGTCCTGGAACTGCTCAGCCCCTCTGGCTGAGAGTCCTTGGTGACCCTTTTGCCATTCTACATAGTGGCATTGCATTCTATACAAACACTGTAGCCACAGGCACTGTCGAGCAATTCATGCTCAAATTTCACAGCGTAAGCAATGTACTTGTCCAAGACAATGTCATTACATGTGGCTGCTATAGGGCCTGGGGTAGGAAGGGGGCACCATGAGGCAGACTGTTGAACTCTAAAGTTTTCAGTATAGGGGGCTGATGTCAGGTCTAAGACTTGTTGCTAGTCACATATCCCACTTTATACAGTAAGAAGCATTTGCGTATCTTTCTTAGCAGTGTAGATTTGTTGCCCTTTGAACGTTTACTTAACTTTGACTTAAATGAAAAGTAAAGTAACTTTACTTCTATTTTGGGTCACAGGAGTACATAAACTCCTCTTGGCTGCCTGACTGACAGCTTGCTCTGTCTCTTGGGAAGAGTTTATTTTACTGTCCCAATACTTGTCCTTAAAATTAACTCTTTATGCCTGAAGCAGTCAAAAATCTGAGAGTATCCCCTTTGCTAAAACTGTAAAGTACATATGAGGTTTGTAGTTCTGAAAAAAAGTGTAAAGAGACTAGAGAATACAAAAGTTTGTATTAGGGTTACAGAGTAATTGTGTGCAATAGCATTGTCATAATATAAAGTAATTGAAGGGAATTTATCAAAACTGATGAAATTAGTTTATATTGGCAAAGTTTCTTGGAAATATTAAGAGTTTTTTTGTAAGTACATTTATTCTTTATAGTGAAGAAATATGCCATATAGAATGAAGCAACACACAAACTAAATATTCCCCCATCCCTTTCTTCAATTTCTATGAGAAGGACCAAAAACAGAATAAAGTGTAAGTTCACATAGGCTTCATGTATTTTCAAATATCTCTTAGAAGCTGAAACCATTCAACAATGTGTATTACTTAAAGTATTTGTGAACACAGAGCTGTATGTGCTGCTTCCGGCTGTAGCTGCAAAAGGCTGGGCATGGGGTTGGTTTGAATGTGGCGGCCATACTTACCACATGATTATGTCCTGTATCTTCGAGAATGAAGCCCTGATGCACAAAACAACCACGCCAGCATGGATCTGCATCTATGCTTGAAGTGGTCAGCTTGCATAAGAAGGTGAAGTGGCAGGATCACCAGACATTGACAGGAATTAAAAACATAAAAAGAGAATATGGCATATTTACTAACGTATAGATGGAAATACAGACACATATATAAAAAATGAACAGTTTAGAGTAACATACACTCAATATGTTGTATTTTCACAGCTTTTTTAGGACCATTGCTCATGTTGATGGGCCTTGCATCTTTCAGCCTTCAACAAACTAAAACTTATTATAAGGATAAACAAAAAAAACATTTTGGGAATCTCCATTTTAGCCCTACAAAATGCTTTTTATCTAACCACATGGTAAATTGCGCAGAAACTTAGCCAGGGAGCAAGTATTGATCAAAACCACAGTAGTTTTTAGTTGACAATCAAAGGGAACAAGTATTAGTCTAAAGCTCAGTAGTTTGTAGGTGACAGTCAAGCTGTTTTCTGTTGAAAACTTCAATCCTTGCTTACAACTTGTTTTTCTAGTGTTCCCATTAAGAATCAAACACAATCTGCCAATCAAGTGAGCCAGATCTGCATGTCACAATGTATTAAAGAAGCTTTAATGAGAAGCCATCAGTCATAAGGACTTTAATTCATGCGTAAGAACGTGAGAGACTGCACGGAGAATGCTGCGTGACTGAGTGATTGATCTACACCATATTGTTGCTCTGAAGGCTATGCCCATTGACTTGGTGAAAGGAAATTAATTTATATATGTCAGAGCTTAATGATATATATATATATATATATATATTTAAGAATGCAGCTGAAGCTATACTTATAAAGAACTGAGTTCCAGTGTTAGATGCATTTTGAATGTATGAGCAGGATTATGACAGTTTTAGTGCTATAGCTACTGATAACAGGTTAGTGAGCGATAAAATAAAATCTAAATCAAGTATTCAGAAATGCAGTGATGCTGGAGAGTACTGCTAGAGGCATAAATAGGTGCACTACACTTTATAAATATTGCGAGATAAAAAAAAGTATCTTTCCTGGAGGATTATATTAAACTGTAGGCAATGTCACAGAACCAAGAGCTTTCTTCCACAACTGAATGCACTGCCTGTCATCGCACTATTCCGTTTTCACTTAGATACTTATTTAGCACAGTATAGAGATTCTGCTACCTGTTTTCACATGTGTTTAGAGAAACTTTTAAAGCAACCTAGTCAGGTTGTTACAAAATTTGCAACTGCAAATCCTTGTAAAAGAAGAGGTGTACTTATCTATCCAGTAGCTGTTTCTCCTACCTTCCCTACTTTCCAGTGCTGCAGCCTCAATAAGACTCTCTTTTCTGTGGCTCCATCCTCCTACCCCTATATATTTGGTAAATCCTTTAGTGATGTATGAAGAAACCACAGCTTGTGATGGGAGCACAGACATCTGACACTTCTAGAAGTGTCAAATGCTAAAGGCTGGGTTCACACCTGGGCCTACGGAATATGCGCGTTTGCCACGCGTTTCGTGGCGCACATTTTTACAGCGATTTGCGGTAAAAATCGTGCGACAAACGCGCGTTTACGAGGGCTATCCGGCTGTATCCTAATGGATACGTGCGTACAATACGCTGTTATAATAGCTGTTACTGTTACTCCCAGAATGTCTATGGCTGGGGCTTTTCCTGATGCCCAGTAATTGTAACGTCTACTGTAGTGGGTCGCACTGGAGCGCAACTGCGGAGAGAGAGTGAGGGCGTGTATGGAGTTATTGGCTTCTCAGGCGTGAGTCTCAGGCGTCACTCCCAGTCTTAAGGGGGAGTTTGAGACTCTTGCATCACAGCCAATGTTAAAACGTAAAATAATAGATGGGCTATTTCCTCATAGCCCAGCCACGGTATAGTATAGGGTTAAACGGTTTCTTATCTTCTTGGTAAGGCAGTATGGTTAGACAGACCTCCTGAACAACTCTAGAATCTCCCCACAATGGTATCAGTGATAGCAGTAGCACAGCAGTGATTTGATCAAAGTAGCTGACAGTTTGTAACAGGCTCCCAGTGGAGCGATACTTGCTGTTTGAGGGGTGGCAGAGCAGCGAAGGTGCAGGGTGTGGGTCCCAATGGCGGATGATCCGTGGAGAGTGATGAGACACTGTCTGGTTTGCAGGGTTCAATTGTCAGCAGGCGTTCAGAGGCAATTGTTGAACGCCATGCTGATAGAGCTGGGGCTTTAAATAGCCCCAGGAGGTGGGAGGAGACGCCAGCCGGAACATGTGACTTCCGCGTTCCAGCGTGGAACGCACGCCGCTCGCGTCACAACCCGGAAGTCGAGCGGCGTCTGCGTTCCACAGTGGAACGCGGAGCAGCCGACACGCAAGCCAGCAGGACCGAGGCGGCCCGGCCCCGAGGGAAATCATCACAGTAATCAAGAATATATAGCAAATAGAAGCCCTGTATACTCTGATGATCTTTTTATGCTGAACTGGTTCCAACATCCTATTTACCACCCAATGTCAGATATATCATAAGCAGTATTACACAAAAAATTGCATGGCATAATGTACTTCTTATTGACAGTACCTCTGCATTACCATTTGCCATGGACATCATGACTGCTATAACCATTCCCAATTGTTTGACTTTTATGATTCTTCTCTTCTAGACTTCATCCATCTTTTAAGATTATTTTTCAGATATTAGGAAAAGGATGATATATTATGCCTATTAGAACTGTATAAATATTGAGGTACTCCTTATGAAGTTGCAGTATGAGTAAACAATATAAAGTGCATGTCAGTGAAGAAACATGCTTACTTTTATTAATGTTGCTCCTGTGGGCTCCTGCTCTCTGTCTCACCTATATAGCAGGATGGACTGACAGTTGGGATGCTCAGCCCCATATCCTTATGAAAGAGCACTCAGCTAGAAGATCTCAGCTTGCTAACCACACATTAACAGTTTGCTGTCTCTCGTAGCAGTGGCTGAGCTCATCATTCTGTGAGAGAAAAAGCTTACTGCATGCATGTTCAGCCAAGCTGGGTTCTCCTAGCCAAGTGTTCATTTATGAGGAGCTAGGCCCATGCATCCATGGGGAAGGGAACCATTAATAAAATTATTTTGTAACATGTAATGTTAATGGATTAAAAAAAAAAACAACAACATTAAAGGTGAACTTACCCTTTAAAAGTGAATGGGAATCCTACCTGCACATTTGTTTGCATGCTTGGGAAATACTCTTGATTAACCTGTATACAGTATAGAGGAGAGAGGGCAGACACCCATGGGCTCTGTTGTGTTGCTACAGAATTTGGCTTTAATAAACTGCTCCTTTGATCTCCCTCCTGTGCCTCAGTGTGTGGTCAATGGATTGGCAACTGAGAGTCTGGGCATTGATGTTTTGGGATAAATAAGTTTTTCTGGTCTAATATAAATTATTTATAT
>NW_017307300.1:355263-360082 GCF_000935625.1 Nanorana parkeri
GTTGTATTTGGGCATTGTTTATGTACCATTGCGCTGTTTGTTGTATGTATATATATATATATTGTGGAGAGTCAGCAGGGCTGAGAACCAAGAAGGGGTTAACTTGGGAGGGCAGGTACTTCCCCTACAGCCCTTCCTGTTAAAAGGTAACACAGGTGAGGGAGGAGTAGGGAAGCTGAGAGACAGACAGAAAGGTCAGAGGAAAGCCTTTTACTTTACCGTTTTGCTGAAGAAAGCTGTTTGTTCTGTTACCGCTGGATGAAATAAAAACAGTTTATTTATATCGGACTGTGTTGAAGACGCATTTGTACCCCTGGGGTTCCCCACAATATATATAATTTTACGATTAGAGGGGAGTCCTTAAAGAAAACCTGTTAGGATGGAAATATGGAAGCTGGCAATGTTGACTTGTTTTTAAATATACAAGTTCAAGGGCTGCCATCCCTATCTGCAGTTTTTAAAAGCATGTAGATGCTGTTTAAAGCCCAATTGTAGGATATAAACCAGGGGTAGGCAAACTTGTAGAGGTGGAGATCTACCTGAATAGCATTGAGGAGATCACCTGGATGCAGTATACTTTGTTAAGGAGATCACCTAGCAAGGCCCAACTAAAAAGTAAGGAAGGTTTGAAGAGTTCAGCAGTCAGTAGTAAGTAAAGCAGAGTTTAGAGGCCAGTAGTATATAATGCATAGTTCAGAGGTCAGTAGTAAGTAACACAGAGTGCAGGGGTCAGGAGCAAGTAAAGCATGGTTAAGAGGTCAGTAGTTTGTAATGCAGAGTGAAGGGGGTCAGTTGTATGCAATGCACATTGTAGGGGTTAGCAGTAAATAACAGATTTGCAAGAGTAAGTAACACACTGATTACAGGTCGGTAGTAAGTCTGGGTTCCCACCTGGGCATTTGAAATATGCGCATATGACTCCCCAAAGAAACTCATGTACTTGTTTGGGCATAGGGCGTTTTTCAGCGCGTTTCGACGCACTGAAATACGCCCAGATGGGAACCATGCCCATAGGAAATAATGGGCTTTCACTTGCTAAAAAACGCCCAGATGTGAACCCAGCCTAAGTCATGGAGAGTGCAGAGGTTAACAATATGTAACACACAGTGCAGGGGTCAGTAATAAGTAATGCAGAGTACAGAAATCAGTAGTATGTAATGTACACTGTAGAGGTCAGAAGGGTAAGTAACACAAAGTGCAAGGGGTCAGTAGTAAGTAACGCAAGTTCAAAGGTCAGTAGTATATAATGCAGAGTGCACTGGTTCGTAGTACAGTATGTGCCGCACAATGCAAAGGTCAGTAGTGCATAACGCACAGTACAGAGGTCAGCAGTAATGAACACACATCTGCCCCACTCAAATAAAAATACCCTCCCTTCCAGTACAAACTGCTCCCCCTAAGCTAAAATATTTCCCAGCACAAATTTCCCCTTCACTCCACTCCTGAAATGTACCCACAGATCTCAGATGCAGCACTCCTGAAATGTACCCACCGATCTCAGATGCAGCAGCCCGGCAGAGTGAGGGAATCCTCTAAGGCAGGGCTCAAAATTTCCACTCGCCCCCTCGCAATTTGCGAGTGAAAATTGCGTGGGGGCGAGTAGAAATGAAGCCTCCTCGGGGCGGCTTCTCTCCTGTTCACCGACCTGATGACAGCGCTCCCTCATCCGTCCGTCTTAGCAGGGGGGCGCAGGAGGGAGCGGTGCCTGCTGTCAGGATGGCGGAAAGGTGAGGGGGAGAGAAGCCGCGCCCGCAGCTGTCAGAATGGCCGAGCGGGTTGGAGATCGGAGCCGCTGTCATCCTGTCAGTTTCAGGATGACAGCGGCTCTGTGCATGGCAGAGCGGGGGATCGGTAAATATCATTGATATTTACCGATCCTCCATGTGAGAAGGACAAACACCGGAGCGATCGTCTGATCACTCCAGTGTTTGTAAATAACTGGGGACACATAGTATTATGTGTCCCCAGTTATGGATGAACAGGCTGTGATTCACATCACAGCCTGTTCATTCATGAATTTCTCAATGGGGAGAAACTCAGTACAGAGGCTCCTCCTCATTCGGAAACAGCTGATAGTAAATGTTTTAATATCAGTATATGAATGAATGGGAAGCCTCTGTACTGAGTGCTTCCCATTCACTGAGTGCTGAGGCTGCTGAAAACGAAATTAAGGATTTGGTGTCCTCAATTTCTTTTCTATTTTAAAAGGGAAATTTCAGGGGTCTGTTTGGTCCCCTAATATTTCCCCGAAGCCCCCCCAACAGTAAAAAAATAAATAAATCATAAAATAAAAAATTATAATAAAAAAAATGTAAAAAATTATTTTAAAGTGAAAACTGCTCTCCCCCACACGCATATTATTAGACATGTGCGAAGACTAAAAATTTATTTCAGATGAAATGTGTATGTGTAATGCTCTGTGCGTTGTGCTGTGGCTGTATGTGTGTTGTGCTGTGTGTGCATTGTGCCCTGTGTGTGTCTGTTTGTGTTATGCAGGGCAACTGGTGGCGAGTAACTTTGAAGGCCTGGCTAGTAGCTCAGGACCTGAAATTTTGAGTCCTGCTCTAAGGTCTTCCATCGGCTGTGTCATACGGCATGTTAGAGCTGAGGAAGAGCCTATGACTTCCCGCTGCCCTGCATTACACATTGGTACTCTGATCTGAGAGGTGGCAAGCGGTATCGGAAGCTGTCAGCACAGTGGGGTTGTGATGTCTCTTATCACATGACCATGATCAACAGATGGATTGCAATTGACTGTTTGCTGGCCCCTGATGTAAACCTTTATTAGCCCCAATTCCTTCCTCCCAGTACTGACTGCTCTATTTCTTTTTTTATTTGTGGTCTCCACATTCCCTTAATAATGTAAAATGTGTGGTCATGTGACTTCTGCAGTGCCCTTTTTTTCTCTCTTGAGGTCCGACCATTGTAGAAAATCTTGACATGTGCCACCACTCTGGGACTACGTGTCCCAAGATGCAGATGGGTTTTGTTGATGTTAGGAGTCCACAGAAGGGTCCAGTGTATCAAGAGACTCTGCTATTTTTGTCAGTTGTGTTTTGACAATCCCTGTTGAACAAGGGTTGAGTTTATAATAGTCATGTTGGAGAGGAAAGGGCTGAATAGTGCTGGTTGTAACACAGCCCGTAAGTAAGGGGAGGAGGCTTAGTTTTCTCATGAAGATAATATGGGATAATATAGAAGCAGGTATGCAAATCATACTTTATAATAATTTTGGCTTTCTAATTTGCATGCTAGTTTTGGGTCAAGTGACTGATAAACTACTAAAGCCATAGGCCTCCTTTACACCTGCGCCTGACTGTTACCTGTTAAGCAGTCTGCAGTGGATTGCTTTTCAGAGTATGGCTGACCACAATACTACCACCTCCAGAATGCCTGTCTTATCTTTTGATCCCAAGGGGGATTTTGAATGGCAATACCATGACAACCACATGCTAAGTGGTTGGCATGCAGTTGTGGCAGAGTTCCATTGACTGCAATTGTTGCATTTGGAAAGCGTTCCTGTCTGCCAATTACAATATGCTGCATGCCATTTGCCCCAGCTACAAAGCAAAGCATCATGGTCCTGGTAAGTGTACAAGCCCAAGCAGCTGCCATGTTAGGTTTTAAGAGGGCAGTTTGAGTGCAGATCAACTGCCTGTTTTTAGCTTTTGCCACCTGTGTAAATGAGGCCAAAAACAGCCAGTTAGCATTCCTTGAAGAGGTTGCAGTAATTGTTGCTACAGCATGTACCAAAGAATCCTACCCCTGCACTACAGGCTTCATTTAAGCACCCCTATACTTCTGGTAAAAAAAACTACTTACAGCAGACCTGTACCCTCTTTGACTAGAAATCACATCACCAAAATCAAATCATATCTGCATGCTGATATTAAATCATCTTACATTCATTAGTTAAGCTAAAATATTTTTCTTCTGCTTGCAATTTCTTGTTTTCCACTTCCTGGTTTGCTTTGACAAAAATTAGGTAATCATGCCCAAGCATTGCATCCTGGGAAGGTTACATCAGCAGTGCATTGCTGGGAAATATCATTTGTAATCTCACAAGATCTCAGGGAAAGGCATTTTTGTCTCCTGAGATGATGTGCATGGTCACTTGTCCTAGTCATATGTGCCAGAGTTCCAGGAACTAAACAGAGACATAGTAGCCTGTCCTTAGTATAAATGGTCACTGTGAGAAGAATAGGGAGAAAATGCTAAATAAGATATGCAAACACTAAAAGGTGCCTTTGTTGTTATTTTGAAGATATGGGTAAAGTTCCTCTTTTAATAAAAGTTATGGCCAATGAAATAAAACAAGTCTGCAAGATTGTGTTTCAAATGAAATATCAGCATTAGTGAACATTCATATAATTTATCCTTTAAGATGCACATAAATATTTATGTGATTACACATCCAACTTCAAATGACTTTTTGCTGAGGAGAAACACCACTGCTTATGCATTCAGTCTTGTTAGCACCGGCTAAACTGTCACCCTTTCATCAGTGGAGGATTTCTGACAGTAACATCCAAGGAAATGAATATTAAAATTAAAAACTGGAGTCCAGCAGAGAAAGCAATGAGCTTTATCAGTTAGAGCATGTGAGCCTGTGAAGCAGTCTCAGGTTTCCATAGATCAGGTCATCAGCTGCTCCTTGCGTTGCTGTGGAGATAGTCTCTGTCTTCCATGGAGAGGGTACCGGTTGGCTGCTTTTGATATCGTAAATGTCTCTTTTGGTTCATCAGCGGATACACAGATCTGCGTTCACCTGCTGTCCCACTTCTGAACACAGGGGGGGGGGGGGGGAGGACAGGCAGGC
>NW_017307300.1:360195-416196 GCF_000935625.1 Nanorana parkeri
CCCCCCCGTGATAAAATCAGTAGGGAGATTTGTTAACTTCACAGCGTATTGATTATTTTCACCGACAGTTGTTAGCATATTGAATGAGCGACAACTAGATTAGAAAATAGATATTTGTTTTTGATTATAGAACACCAGTTCATACAAATATTTCATTCCCTGCACTTACAGAATTTAAAATATATGAAATATTTACCAATTTATCTTCTAGAGAGAATCAAGTTAAGTTGGATTAGGGTAGGTACCAATAGGTAACAACGTTTGGTCACTCTGTCCAGTGCCCTATGTGAGACTTGGTCTGACACACTCCTTTTTTTCCAAAGAATACAAATTCGCGCACTGATGCTGGTCACAAGGGGCGAGGCTGTTATCCATTAATGCCAGCATAGAGCACTGAAGGGGGAGCACATAAGTCAAAATCAGTGAAAAATCATACAATTTGGCACTAATGGACTATAAAGAGAGAAAATTGGGGTTTTAATTCTTTAATTTGCCTAACATTTAACCTGACCCTGACAAGTAATCTTTAATGGCACCCTAACTTTAAATTGTATCTTTTTGTTTTGAAGAAAGTGAGAGTGAGTGGGTGCTGAGTGTGTTATTTGTATTGGTAACCACTGTCAGTGAGAAAGAAATGCAGGAAAATACAAAAATGTATAGTTATTCCTAGGACAAAGGGGACAACTTCCAATGAGGGCACCTTTTCCAGAGCCAGCTATCTAAGGGGGTAACTCCCCTGACTTTTGAAGATTATCTCTAACTCCCGAGACAGTTAGTGAAGGAAAATCTCTCCAATGGTACACAAACAGCAAAATTATTGTACTCTATGAAAAACCCCAAAAAATGTTTTGGCTATTGTAGCACTCATCCCTGCAGGAGCGGCAATAATTTGTACTGGCTCTCCTGCCTTCCTAACAGTGACCCATCCTGTAGCTGCACCCAGCAACTCACTGACCCATAGACAGGGTCAGATAGACGGACTTCAATACTTTTAGGGGGTCATTAACTAAAGAGCTGAAGAATCCAGCCGCAGTTTCGTCTGATCCTTCGGCTCTCTTCAGCCGGAGACCTTCGGTTCAGTCCAACTGAAGGGCTGCTGTACTGGCTATTCACAATAGCCTGTACAGCAGCCGAAGGTGGGCAAGTGGCTCAGTCGAGCCGAAGGCATATGCTTCGGCTCGACTGAGCCAAAGTGACAGCCGAAGCGGGGAGAACGGCCTGCCGCAAATGACAGCTGGGCGGAGCCAGACGTGGTCTCACGGCTGGCTCCGCCCAGTTGTAATGATGAACCAGTGTCCCCAAATGACCTGGGGGTGCTGATATGTCATTAAACAATAACTGGGCTGAGCCAGCCGTGACATCATAGTCGGCTCCGCCCAGTTGTTATTTATTGTCTGGGACTTGCTAGAAGACTCTAGCAGGTTCCGGCCAATAGTAAACAGTTCGGCGGAGCTAGCTGTCACTGCTAGCGCTGCCCAATTGTTCTTTTGCGGGCATCTATGTCACTGTTTTTTGTTTACATTCTTTTTCTTTAAACAATTTTAATTTTCCTACATTTAAAAAAAATGTCAGCCTTTTTTTTTCTTTCACTTATTTTCTAGTCTGCTCAGTACCTCGGAGGTACCGAGCAGAAAAGCCTATGCCGAATGCTAATGCTACCCGGTGGCATTTGACTATTCACTTACTGCCGTTCGATCCCTATGAAGGCAGCCAATGTACGGCTGATTCTAGCCGATGTACGGCTGAAATCAGCCGTACAAGCCAGCAGTGACTAGCCAAACAGCGTTCGGTTCACTTCGGCTGGGTTATTCACTCGGCTGCCTTCGGCTTTAATCTTCTTTTTGCAATTTAATTGCCCCACTTGTCTTGGCGAAAGAGGGTTTGAAGTACAGGACTTTAAAAAAAACAGCAAAAATGCATTCATACAGCAAGTTTCACAGACATTATGAGGCCCAGACAGACAACTATTTTTCAGTTTCTTAGAGACCAGCTTAGAAACTCTGGGTTCTTTGGATCCCTGTCAAAAGTCAGCTTCAGGTTTTTATGCCTCTGCAACGGGCCAATGTGATTCCATAGGCCTAGATGGGTGGGAATCTTTCTGTTTCTTAGGCCTCCACCACAGGCCACCTTGGGGTCTTTAGGCCTCTGGCATAGACCAGCTTGGATTCTTTAGACTTAGACAGGCAGCTAGCAGAACAAACCCCTCTTTTCTCGCTTTCTCCCCCAAGCAAAGGAATGGAGCTACATCTTCTCCAGGCAGAAGAGGAGAGGACCTTCCACTACATGCACTGCAGTCAATGCCCGGGAGCATAAGGACCCTTTCAGAAGGTCTCTTCAAATATTTATCTTCAGCCCACATTACTGGCATAACTTCCTCAGTGATTGTTTGTGGTAGAATAGATTTCCATAACCCTATACATTGTAATTGTATCACACATTTCCTGGAGAACACTACACAGTAGCAGGCAGAAGCAAACAATGTTCTTGGAGTTAGCAAAAACCCATTGATCACAGATAACATAAACAAAGCTCCGGCTGTCTCCAGCCTAGTCGCCAACACAAAATTTGGCAAGGAACACTACTCGCGTCACCTTAGCCCAAAACCTTGAACTTATACTTCAAGAGGAACTTTACCCAAATCTTTGAAATAACAACAAAGACTCCTTTTAGAAATGTTTAGTAATAACAATGTACAAACAGATACTTGCCGGCTTTTTATTCTTTGACTACGTTACTTTTCTTTTCCTCTCCGTTCTTCTCATAGTTGACATTTTTACGAAAAACTAATATATCTCCCTTTACTTCCTTGAACTCTGTCATATGTTACTAGGATATGTGACCATGCACATCATCTCTGGGGAGGAAAATGCCATCCCTGAGATCTCATGAGATTAGATGAGATTAGATGAGATTTTCAAGAAATGATCTGCTGATGTAACCCTCCCAAGAACGCTTGGGAACAGGCTGCATCTCTAATGCCGAAGAGGGCAAGGAAGTGGAAAAACAATAATTGTAAGTAAAAGGAAAATCTGTTTATTTAAATATGAATGTATGAATGTAAGAAGATTTCCTATCGGCATGTAGAGCTGCATGCTGGGGTGATTTTAATGAAAGGGGTTAAAGGTCCATTTTAACACTAAACTAAACCCTAACCATAACCTCTAAAATGTTGTACTTTCATTATCAGTCCTGCACTGAACCCTACCTTTTCAGATCCCCTTGTTCAGATCTATTCTGGTAATATATAGTGACTCCTGTCAACAGTTGAATCACTGTCTTATTTCATGTTTTGTAGTAAGCAATAGTAGGCAAAAAACCCTTTACATGCTTTTGCAATAAGCTGTGCAAGAAACAACTTGGCTGTAAAATACTTAGTAAACTATATCAACCAATCAGGTTTCTGTTTACTGTAGCCACATCAATGAGAAAGTATAATTGGTTGTTGTTGGTTACTGTACTCTACAACCCCTTATTACTCCTTGTTTTACTTTATGCTGTAAACCTGCTGTTGGAGTTTATTTTTTAAGCTTGCAGGTCATGTGTGCAGAGGTTGTGCAGTTGTCAGTTCATACAGAATAATGGCGAGTCCTGCGTGATTTGACAGGGCAAAGGTCAGCACATGAAACCTCAGTACGATAGCAACAGAAGCTACAGAAACAAATTGGAGCTTTGATGTTTAGAGTTGAGACATCACATAGTGTAGGTCCCTTGAGTCATAAGGCCACGTTGCTGTTCCATCTCCTGTACACGTGGCAGTTAAGCTTTTTCCTTTATAATACTTATAAACAAGCCATGATCACAGTTCATCTGCACCTAGTTATTTTGTATCAAAGCAGCTTTAACAATGCTCTTGTAACCAGCTCTTTATCCGATGTTCATCTACTCTCAGCTGCTTCCTTTATCATGCCTCATTGCTTTGCACAAAATCATGGAACACATTGGCTTCAACATAGATGTAGCTAGTTATAGAAGCCCTATATACTGCATGCTGTTAGCTCAATAAACATAAATGATAAAGTTTAATAATAGAACCAAATCAGTCAGTGCTTTCTATTGCAGAGGAAACAGGTTCCATGGCCTGGGAATATTTAGCATCGCTGACATTATCCTGCCTCTAGGCTGGCAGAGTGATGACAGTGTTTAGAATCCACCAGAGAGGAAAACCCCAGTAGCAATATATCAGTGTTCAAGGAATTGCTCATCCATTATGAATTCACTGCCTGTGCAGAGTGACTTTGGAGGACATACAGAAAACATAGATTCCCAATATCTGCCACAAAATTAGGGCATTCTTTGCGTTTTCTCCTTTGCCTAAATTAAATTACATTTCTCCAAATATATTCTCCAAATATATTATGCCTGCGGATGACTGTAGTGTATCATTAGCATGGAAAATGGCTGCTAAACGCCCATTCGCACAAGTTGCATGCTAAAACAATTTATTTTAGCTTGCGGGCTATTGTCCATTGTGTGTCGGTGGTTTGGGGCGGTTTACCTATTTTTTCTTTTACTGTATTAAAATGTCAAAGTGACATTTCATTTATTCCTATGCACTACACAGATCTGCAGTGTGAAAACAGACAGCGACTTCAGTTGAGCTCAGGTGCGGTGCAACATACCTGAAGGAAGTGTTGCGTTGTGAACAGGGCACAAGGAAAATTATTGTTTTCTATATGTCTTTGCTGAGACTTCCATTGATCAAGTGCAGAAAAATGCCAGTCTCTGCACTTGGGGGTCTATCTATAAACAATTTGCACATCCATACTCCCTGCAGACATTTGTTCTGTGCAAATGGAGGCACAAATTAACATGCTTAGCATATTTTTCTTTAAAGGGTTTCTAAACCCACCTGGTTTTTTGCATATATCTACTGCAAGCAAGCAGTAGATTTATGCAAAAAGTTTTTTCAAAAAACGCTTTAACAGCGGTTTAAACTTAACCTGTTTTCGCCCGAAAATCCGAAACTGCTCAGGCGGCCGCAAAGCATCTTGGGGCGGGCGCATGTGCAGTCCGGATTTTCGGCCGGGAGGCGAGGAGAGGCGCAAGGTAAGTCTATGGACGCGTGCACCCGCATGTAGACACCGTGGGATCGGAAGTGCCAGCAAGGACTGAGGAGTCGGCGCTGGATCGGACACCCGCCGCAGAGCTGGAGGGAAGGCTGAAAAGGACAGGAAGAAGAGGAAGATCGGATTAAGACACATCATTTAATGTAAGTGCTGACATTAACATTGGGGGAGGGAATTTTTTTAACTTTAATGTCACTTTAAGGTCGAATGTAATATTCGGATAATGCTGCATTATGGCCACTAAATGGAGCATTTGAACAAATAAAATATATATATTTATTTCCCATATGCTTTACAGCAGGAAACCTGACAAGTGTGAATAATCCCTTAAAGCAATTAATTGGGAATTTGACACAGATAGTTTAGGCTGGTCTACTAGCAATGTTTAAAGCAAAACTCCTGGCATATTAGAGTTCTGTAATTATGAATGCATTTTTCAAATGTAAGTACCAGAATTTGACCTGGTAACAGTCCCTGAACAGCAGAGCTGAAATACAAGGGAGAAGCAGCACAAGGAGCCAAGCGGGTGTGCTGCATTGCAAGAAACATAGAAAGAGAATGCAGAGTGACAGAGAGATGATCCCCTCAGTCTGCTGCTTCTCCTGTCACTGCCCAGTCACAGGATGGAGGTTGGGCGGAGACCTGTAATTAAGAGTGAAACTAAAGCAGAGAAAAATCAGGTCTCCTGCCCTGGCAGAAAGGGATGTGCTGTGTGACAGATCTATGTAAATCGCAGGACTGCATGGACAGAAATAGAAATAATTTGGCAGATAATTTGCTCCGTTTATGTATTTAATCTATGGTATTAGCTGTTTGCCTGTGGTTCAGATTTCAGTTGCATTTAATGACTATAAATGAATATATAGCTGGACTCAACATTTATAATGTTTTGGCTTTTTTATTTTTTGGTGTACGTTTAAAAAAAATCTGGTACATATGAAATATTACCTATGAATTATAGGTTTCCATTAATCAGGTGAAGCTTAACCTCTTGCCGTCCGCCCGTAGTAAAAAAACGGACGGACGGCACTGCAGCATCTGCGGGTTGCCGTCTCCAGACGGCAATTACTACTTTTTGCTGCTCTGTTTAAAAATGGCTCAAGCTCAAATTTACTGTATTTAGACTGGCCAATAGAGAATTTAAATTAGAGAGTGGCAATCAGAAAGTAAACAGTTTATGCCACCTCAGGACAACAATATTTTTGCAAATGTTTATCAAATTGATATTTTTAGGCGCAAACTACACTTAAATCTATGCTAATATATATGGGGGATATAGGTCCCAAGGATCATGTGGCTTCTTTTATTGTCCTTCTACTGTGGTTTTTTGCTTATAGATTTTGTGTTTATGCTTTTTCTTTCTCCATATACTATTTTATATAGTCGAAATTCTTTGTTTGTAATATAATTCTTATCTGGATGTACACATGAAGCCGCTTGTTATGTGTTTTATTTTTGTTCTTTTTTAAAAAAAATAATAGATTAAGATTGCACATAATAAATAAATTAAATTATTTTTTAATAACCCATAATGCCAGTGTCATGGGCAGGGGTGTATCTACCACAAGGCAAACTAGGCATTTGCCTAGGGCGGCACTTTCCAGGGGGGCTGCAAAAAAATGCTGTCTCAAACCAATGAGACGAAGAGGGCCGGACTTACCTTTGGGCATACTGGGAACTTGCGGCACAGAATCAGGCAGCGGCAGCTGCCTAATGAGGCAACCTTGGCGGCTGCAAGGCCCTAAAAGCTGTTGCCTAATTAGAGAGCTGCGGAGGGGAGGGAAGTCCAGCTGGCTTTGTACAGGAGGTAGAGAGGAAGCAGCAGGTGGATCGGGGCCGGCCATGGCATGTGATCTGATGGTGGGATGTCCCAGAAGCAGGCTCGGGGACTGGAATGTATCCTGTTGATACTGATGGCACTTCAGGCTGCAGGTAAGAGGAGCAGCACATGTACTGTATCGGGGAAAGGGACTCTGCACAGTCCTCCTGAGACCCTGCACAGCACACCATAGACCCCACACAGCCCACCATAAACCCTGCACAGCTCTCTTGAGACCCCGTACAGCCTACCAGAGACCATGCACAGCTCTCCTGAGACCCCGTGTGTGCTGTATCCAGTGACTGACGGGTTGCGCAAAATGTCCTAAACAGGATGGGGTGGGCCAAATTTAGACTGAGGGGGTGCCCGAGTTTAGTCTTGCCTAGGGCAGCACAAAACCAAAATACACCACTGGTCATGGGTGCACATGGTGTTATATACATTAATAAAAAAAATAGAAATAGTAAAAACAAAATAAACCTAAAATATAAAGCATCACTGTCCTCCTTCTACATGTGGCTTTTTTAAAAATGTGTCTGAATTTTTGGCCTGTTACATGATTGAAGAAACCCACTGTTGTTTTGGACAGTGTGATCCAGAGAGAGCTGCCTAAATTCAGATTCTGTAAAATGTATCTGATTAGCAATGCTCTGAGGATTTAGAAGACTTTTCCTTTTTGTCCAACAATAAATCATAGTAGTCAGTGATATGATGTGACTTATTCTCTGTCTTGTTAACCAAACATTGACAAAAACTCCCTGTTGTCGTGTTAATAAGAATATTTGTTATACAGAACGGTAGGACGTGTACTCCTCTTCCCCCTGAACATATGCAGAGAACTTTGGAGGTTATTGCTTGTTTATTAATAAGGTCTATCAGGAATAGCTGAGCATTCACTTAATTATCTTAATGATACGGGTGTATATGCGTGTCTGTATGAGTGTCAATATTTTTTTATTACACTGATATGATACAGTATTTTGTATCCGTAGAGTAAACCAGAGCACACTGGGCAGCCGTTCACCCTTTGTTTGTTTTCCTACTTTTTTTTTTTTTTTTTTACATATTGTATGTTGACATTTTAGTTGATCATTTTCTATAGGTTCACTTTAAACAGACAGGTCTCAATTAGCTTTTCTAAAGTTTTCTAAAGTCTTTTGATTTAGTCTTTTACCACGCTTTGCAGTGTATTGTTTTGAGGATTAAAAAAAAAATAATAAGAAAGGATTGAGTGTTTAAAATGTATTTTTAATAAAGGAGCGATAGCAAACGAAACCCAGGATCCTTTGAACACTGAATTTTTTCTTCTTCCAGCATCCCTACATCCTGATAACATATGTACATGTGCTTGAAGGCATATGCTTCCACCGCCTGTGTTGTATATCATTTGACCACTTTAGAAAGCTATTGCTGGGTAGGTGGAAGTGGCACTGTGCCATTCCAGATGCCTTTTGAGATTGCTTTTACAAGGGTCTGAGTCTCCATTAGGCTGATAACAAGAAGAATTGTTAGCGAGCAAGGGCCACTGAGGGTATTAAAAAAAAAAAAAAAACAGATGCACTTGTCAAAAGGAAAGAGAGATGAGGCTGTGCACAGAGAAACAAGAGAATAACAGATAATAAAATAAAACCAAATGCGACTGTGCTATTTCTATGCATTCTGGTTTAGGCAAACTGAGAGGTAGACAACAAACAATGGCAGGGTATATAGTATAAAGCAGAATGTAAACAGTGCAGCATACTGTAGTAAGGTGGACTGCATAATGTACAGCACAGTGTACATGGTAATGTGGTATGGAGTATAAATTGCACAGCAGTGTATATTGGAGAGTATATAATGTACAGCACAGTGTACACAGTAATGTGGTGTGGAGTATACAATGCACAGCAAAGTTTATTGGAGAGTATATAATGCACAGTACAGTGTGGAGTATACAATAGACAGTAGAATCTACAGTATTGCAGAGTATAGTATATCATACAGCCCTGAAATAGGGGAATGCAACTGTCACAGGGACAGGAAGACCCAGACAGCAAAAAATATTGTCAGGTGTTTTACCTTTCCCTGTTATATATGCTTCCCATTACCCCAACATGTTCTCAAAAGGCTCACAGATGGCAATAGGAATCCAACATAGGCTCTAACCTTTCCCCCACTCTATTCAAAACTAATTAAAAACATCATTAGGCTGGGGTTTAATATGTGAGCACCAATGCACCTGAAAACACCGCAGTCATGCTGTGAGTTAAAAGACCGTTAGGGGGAATTCATAAAAACTGGAGCAGAGAGTTTTCTTATGGCAACCAATCCGCATCCCTCTTCAATTTGTTCAGTTAGACTTTGAAAATGAAACAGAGAAGCTGGTTGGTTGCCATGGACAACTGCTCTAGCCTGTCTGCTCCAGTTTATATGAATTTCCTCTGTTGTGACATCTGTGACAGCATAGAGGCAGCGAGCCAATTTACCAAGTAAATTAAAACATTATGATATTGACATACACAATTTGGTAATACACAATCTGTGTATCCCTCTTCTCCTCCTCCAATCACCGAATACCTTGTATTATTTGATAAAATACAAGACATTTTGTAAAAAGGCCATAGTGAGGAGGGAAAGGTGATGCGACTGGATCACTTTACAGCTCAAGTCTCATCTCCCCCTTTCTTCAGTGCCTGGTAGCTCGGAATTATCTGCAGGAAGCTGCATGCTCAAGGTAAGATTTGTATAGTTTTCATTAACCCTCCACACATAACACAAATTTATCAAAACTGGAGCAGACAAAATCTGGAGCAGCTGTGCACGGTAACTAATCAGCCTCTCTCTTTCATTTTCAAATCTTAACTGAACAAACTGAAGAGAGAAGCTGATTGGTTGCCCTGGGCAACTGCTCCAGATTTGTCTACTCCAGTTTTGATAAATTCCCCCCACAGCTTTTTAATAATCTACACACCCAGTGTGGCATGTACATTATTTTCCCAGGAGTGTGGCTTTAAATTTGGGGAAAATGTTTAATAGGTCAACAGCAACAGACATTTTGTGGCATACCTGAGCTATCACTGTCTGATTCCCCTAAGGTTAAACCTTACAGTTAGGGGGTTATTTATAAATATTTCCCCCCAGAGTATAGCTAGGTGCATGTCAATCACACAGCACCACCACTAGAGAGAGCTGAGTTACATAGGAATTTCCCATGCTCCTCAGTGCCATCTAGTGGCAGTAGTGTCATGCAAATAGCATTCGAACAGCAGTGAGCAAATTACAAATGTTCTGTATGTATAGATATTTCACAATTTGATTTGGATGGTGGAGATAAGATGGGAGTTTTTATTTTCAAAGCATACTTAACAATGTAATATTACTTATGGCATGCTTAGCAGAAAATCAGAGTAGATGACTGTTTTCATACATACATGATTGTCAAGGTACATTTTCCATTTGGTACCATTATAGATTTCATTAGTGAATAATGAATCTGACGATAACATACATTCATTAATTTCCTATCATTAGCAATCTCCCAGGTTCATAAACTTTTATCTACTTCTCTCCTTTAGCAGCTTGCTAGATATATATACAGTATATATACATTCGATTTAATAGATTACTGCTTTGTAACTGTTGTTAGATGTAGAAGTATGTTGTCCCATTTATCATTGCATTTCTGAAGTCCAGCTAGATAGGTTCCACTTACGAGAAGCTTTTATTTAAATAATTGATTCATGTTTTCCGGACCTAAGAACATTTTCCAACTTTTTCAATTAATGCACCTCTACTTATCCTTATTAATATTCAGTTATACAGTTAGGTTTCAAGATTGCTCCTTCAAAAATAATGCATTTGGGTTAATTACCTTAGGAAATCTCTGGCCTTTGCTAAAGATAACCCCGATAGTATTAAAGTGTAATTCCAGGCAGCAAGTGAAAGCTTTTGCGAGCTACATCTGCTAACCGATAAACACAGCAATGCTGGAAGTCAAAAATGTTCCCAGATTTCTGTTAATTTGAGCTCTGTGTAGTTATCTGCAGAAAAAGTGTTCACATATCCATAGGGGTCAGCACAAGTGTATCTCCTACAGTCTCTCTCGCTCTCTCTCTCTCTCGCGCTCTCTCTCTCTCTCTTCCAAAAAAAGGGTCTGTGAACTGTCTTAGTACAAGTATTTTTTTCCATGAGGTTTTCTCTGTGAGAGACAGATGAAGCCTTCTATTGAATTTAAATGTCCACAAACTTGCACACTCAATCACAGAAAAAGATGCCTATGGCCAAGATTTCTTGACTCACTGATCCAACTTTTCCTCTACTAAGAATAGGAGATAAGCCTCTCACTGTGTGCACCATGCTTTCTTGATCAGGATGAAGGCTCCTTGACCCTGAGGAGAGAGAGCCTTGACTGCTGGGATCATGCTGGGTGCTTAGGGGTTAAGGTTAATCCATCCCAGCAGTAAGTTTATTCTATTGGGAGAAGAAAAAGAAGGTACAAAAACTAGAGATGGTGGGTGGGCCAGCCTCTTGGGAATTGTCCATCAGGAAGGATGATCCCATCTGCCCACCCATTACAAGAAATTCGTCACAGCTTTATTTGGAGGTAGAACCTTGCCAGCTTGAACTTTCATCACAATAAACTAGATCAAGATCCTGGAAATCGTCTGGATGCCTGTCTGAAACGTGACACTAAACTCAGTAGTTAAACCTTAAAAACCTTAAGAATTAATTTGAGTACCTTATCTATTAACAAAAATGTATCTTATTTGCATATTACTCTTTGAGTTGTAGATCCTCTAATCATCTCTCAAATGGTGCTGACGCTGTCCTTCCTTCTGGAGGATGGTTACTTTTGTTCCCCATGGTCCCTGTGTGTGTTGTAACGTAGCCACCACTCCCGTGATGGACCACAATCTCATGTTTTGTTTACTAATTTGTTTTGAGATTATACTCCATCACAGGAGCAAGCTTGGAGTGGTGGCGACTTTACAATATACACAGGGACAGTGTCAGCATGAATCTTTTCATTCTGCCCCAAGGCTAATTCGATCTGTGTATTGTCAGCTTAATCCACCTCAGAGCTTATGAGCAAATAAACAAAAAACAATGAAACCTGTTCCCAATTTACAATTAAAGCAGAGAGGGAGGTTACTTTTAATACGTAAATCTAAACCGAGGCACAACCAAAATGTATCTGGTTAACAGAGCTTCAGATTTATCTGTTAGAGTTAGACAATCTTTGGATATTTTTCTTTTTAAACACAATGGTCAGTTTGCAGGGAGTTCTTATTCGGTGAAACATTTTTAAAAATCAGTGCGGGCCTTTTTTGATTTTTTTACTTTGTACAGTAGGAAAATGGTAAGAGGATAACAGAACCCTTTGCCAGTTCCCCAGGCAACCGGGTAGTTTGCATATAAACCCCCCACTTAATTTCCTCTCCTCCCAGGCACCAGAGCTATGGAAAGGCCCTCAGCATTACACTCTGGTGCTTGCAGGGACTTCAGCCTGTTGTTCTGTTGTGCCCCAATATACTTTTAAAACTAATAAGCCAAGAAAGTCACAGGGTAACTTTTCTTTGCCATCCCATGCAAATGGGTTCTGACAGTAGAGCCTTCCACAGCATGGAAACAGTCCATGCTCTGGATATTGTAAAATTATTACAATTTTAATTCATTTATTGATTCTGGATAAACCTTTTTTAATATAATGGGTTGCGGATGTTTACCTCCTGCCAACTGATCTATACATCCATTAAGTGTGCTTGCTTACCAGGATATATATTTAGCCAGAGGGCCATTATTTGGTAGTTACCCTATTAGAGTAGGAACAGAAACTCTTAAAACAATTATTGCATCTCATAATGAGCACAAAAAGGTCAATTATTTACTTGAGTGTTGCCAGTTCAAAGACACAGGCTGTATAAGAGTGCTGTATAAAAAGGTTTTTATTATAGCTTACTAGAGACAATATACTAAGCATATGTTATGCTTTACCCACTTCTTATTTTATAAGCTCATTTGTAGCCTTGCTAATCCTGTAGCATACGGTACACAGTAGATACAGTATCTCCAGGTAAAAAAAACACCACAACTTTTGCAGTGGGTGCCTCTGCACTACAAGGGTTGATGGTCACGGTTCTTTTTATAAATGTTTGTGAATGTATTATTTTTTGGTGGACTATGCGTTTAACATGATAAAGTCTGATACGAAGGGGGTGATTTACTAACCTAAACACACACACACACACACACTAGGTGCGTGTGATTTTTACACAGCAAAACGTATTTATCAACCAAAAAGTCTCTAAAAGCACATTTCCACTAATGCCATATATGGAAAAATCATGCACATGATGCATATATAATGCTGCTTCACAGTTTAGACAAAAATGATTAGCTCATGCATTTACATTCCTGCATTTATCAACACAAGCAACACAATGTAGATCTAATTTACACAACATCACCTTGCAATTCATGCAGGGCTTTTCACAACACACCTGCTGGGTGTGTACACACTACAAAGGTGTCTAGATTCCACCAATAGATCATGCTGGGAGGGAACACACTACAGAGGTGTATACTTGTTCGTGGCATGTTTATAAGGTTAGTAAATCAACCCCGAAGAGTCCACTTTAAGCAATATACACACACACACACACACAATAGATAGATTGATTGAAAGAAAGTGGATGGGAAGAGGTGGATTTTGGGCTATGGGTTGATAAAATAACACCAGAGGGGTATTTAAGATATTTAAGACTTCTTCCGCTCCTCCAGAAGAAGACATGAGTTGTAGATTGCATGTTAGAAGAGAGTTGAGGTGGATGCGGTTGAAGTTGCATGGTAGTGAAAGGTAAAGTAAAGGATGTATAAAATGGAATAGATGTTTTTTAATTAGAGATATGTATAATGTATGTTATTTGAGAGATGAAAAGATGATATTTATCTCAATATGTATTATGTAATATTGTATTTAAGTGAAACAATAATAATAAAAACATATTAAAAAAAAGATAGGTTGATCAATCGATAGATTTTCTTTCTCAACAGCATTTACTTACAGATGAAAATAAATAAATGCCAGACTTAATCAAAAAGTGTACTAAAAGTGTAACTAACCCCTCATTTCGTTTGAATAAAATAAAAAAATGAGGGGAAAAAACTAGAAGAAAACACTTTTTTCACAAGTTTTGATTATTATTATTTTTAGAATGTTTTATATTAATTATAGTATAAAAAATATATTTATATATAATTTTTATTTTCCTAATTTTTTTTTACACTTTATTTAATTTTTTTACACTTTGTAAAAAACAAAAACAAAATTAAAAAAAAAACCTTTTTTCTTCTTGTCAGTTTTTATATCAGGCAGTTTGGCTATTAGGCTGATCCAAACTTAGGAACAGCTAATAATAACCTTAGAGACTGATCCTGACTTTAGTCAGATTCAGATCTCACTAAAAGCTCTTTGATCGTGCCTAGACGATCAGAACTGATACATCTCACTCAAAAGATATACATTGTATCTTTTTTTGTGAAATATATCTAAGCATTGGGCTCTCGAGCTGTCAAAACAAATAGCAGAGAGGTGAGTCACTGCTACCTCTCTGCTATTTTCAGCTGTCAAATACGGGATCGCAAATTGCGGTCCTGTATTTGCATGCAACGGCTTCATTCTTTCATTAAGGAAAGGAAGAAGCTTCTACAACAAGCTTAATTATTTCATTAATGAATGCCTCAATACTGAGGCATTCATTAATGTCTGGTAACTGCTGAGAATCAGCTGTTACCAGCATTACAAAGCCTGATATAACTCGTCATGTACAGTGTACGTGGCCAGTCATATAGGCACAAAGTGCCGGGATGTGCACTGTACGTCTCCCGTCACGAAGGGGTTAAACCATGGATCCTAGCCTTTTAGTGTCAGAGTATAGACTCTAATTTTGGTGGACTAATAGAAATATATCAACAGTGGAAAATATTGCTACATAATTGTAGAATACATTGATCAAAATGCATTTAAAAAAAATCTAAATCAAGAAATACCTGTTTTGATACCTAGTGATCGCATCAAGGGGCCTGTCTGCTGCTTTTTGCTATGAGTTTGGTGGGAGGGACCAGCTGGCTCCTGTAAATGTCACAACATTCAGCCTAGGATCTTTATTAAAGGAATTACATGAAAGAACACATCTACGGGATCCTTTAAAATGTGTGTGCTTCTCCCTGGTGGCCACCGGGTGTTGCAGACAGTTTCTGTTCAAACTGCTGGTTGCAGGCGCATCTAAAGGAGGCCGGGGATGTGATTTTCCACATAAAGCTCGGAATTAATGACCAATGACCAAGGGGGGGAAACAATGTTAGGGATCGGGCGTGCGGAGGGGAGTGTTAGCTGCTTTATATTGGGATTATATAGGGTTATATTGTGGGCATGCAAGTTTACAGGGAATGAAGAGTATTTTGTTTCAACAGAGGGGAGGACATGCTACAAGTGTGAGAAAAAAAGGTAAGCTGTAGCCCATCTTTAAGTAAGAGGAGAAAAATGGAACGAGGAAAAAAAAAGTGCTCTGTATATTGTATTACTTCTGCTGGCTCATGTATTGAGGCGGAGGAAGGGCTTACACTAAAAGTAGACGTATGCTATTGGCATTACTTTCCAGTAGTAAGGAATGGGAGCAAGTTAGTTGTTTTGCTTTTCAACTGGAATAATATATTGCTAGCACTAATTTATACAATGGTTTTGAAATTCTGGTATAAACTTATATAATTTGCATCAGATTTTCATTGTTGCAATTTATATAGCTCACAACATATCAGCTCAGTTTCATATTCCTTAGTTTTTTGCTGTTCATATTTTAATGTTTAAACTGATTTCCATTTTGCTGCTCTGCCTTGTTTTGTATTTTTTTTCAAGTACATGCATTAACATAAAATTGTATTTAAATGATTAGTAAAAGTAAGAGGAAAAAAAACTCCAAAGTTCTTCTGCCAGTATGTAGATGTTTGCTAGGACACTATATACTCTTATATCGTAAGCTTGTTCAACCAGGAATTGTTGTAACAGATTCTTGAGAGATGAGCTTCTGAAAGAGAAGCAGGGCTCAACCACATCGTGCAGAGACTCCAAACTTCCATGGGAACAATACACAATGATATGCTTCCTTTTGTCAAACAACCCCTGTGATACAGTTTTCCATGGCAGGGAACGATTAAGAAACACCAAGACAGCATTTCTTGATTTGAGGTTATATATCCTCTCCTAGTAGGCAGTCAAGTCTTTCTAAATCCCTTTTCTCTAACTGATGGATTTGGTCTGTAGAGTTGCCGAACACCTTGAGCAGCCTTATTGACATTCTTCTGCACTTTTAGGGAAATTATAGTCTTTTCAATGTTTTTTGGATATACACATGACAGAGATCTGCTTATTGTAAATAACTTTTTCAGTGTTGGCTAAGGTATTAAAGAAAACACAGAGGCTACCAATGGTACCGTATTCTGCCAATTCTAGTTGCCTGACTTTTCTCTGCCTTTCAAGATTTGCAAAATTTTCCAGGGTAGTATGCAGAAAGTATTTAGTCTGGGGGTTTAGTGTAACCTCCAGGGAACTAGCATTTTTGAGAAGGTGGTCAACACTGGCAGCCCACATACTTCTCTCAGAAAAGGTTTACATTAAAAGCCTTATTTATATGTATAGTCTGTAATAATATTAAATACTCAACATGCTATTAAGTCAGATGTTCATGTCAGGAAGTTGTAGTGACCACATTTTATAAAAATCTTTGTTTTTGTACACCACATTGTATGTTTCATACAAAATGCTGCAATTCTGTTAGGATCAACAACAGCAAAATCTTTGTAAAATATATATTTTTTAATTTTCTCGAAATTGTTGTATATTATTATACAAATGCTTCGTATCATCCTGAAAATAGAAGATCCAGGCCGTTCGATGGTTTATATGGGGAAAGAGACATCCTTAAATTAGTCTTCATATATTGCAACAACCTGTGAAATATGGAGGCCTCAATTTTCCAGATTTGAAGTTATATACTTTTGCAGCTGATATTTAAGCGATTGGATCCATTATACGAGCACTTATATAGACTATGACTTTGAAAATGTAGTACCTAATCTTATGGAATATATATATATATATATTCCATATGCATACAAAATGTTTGCCCGATGAGGTTGTTTCAAATTCCCTTTTATATCGTTGCTTGACTGAATGGCATAAGCTTCGAAATAGACATCAGGTACATTGGGGTTGATTTACTAACCTTATAAACACGCCACGAACAAGTATACACCTCTGTAGTGTGTTCCCTCCCAGCATGATCTTGGTATTGGTGGAATCTAGACACCTTTTGTAGTGTGTACACACCCAGCAGGTGTGTTGTGCAAAGCCCTGCATGAATTGCAAGGTGATGTTGTGTAAATTAGCTCTACATTGTGTTGCTTGCGTTGATGAATGCAGGAATGTAAATGCATGAGCTAACCATTTTGTCTAAACTGTGAAGCAGCATTATATATGTATCATGTGCATGCTTTTTCCATATATGGCATTAGTGGAAACATGCTTTTAGAGACTTTTTGGTTGATAAATACGTTTTGCTGTGTAAAAATCACACGCACCTAGTGCGTGCGTGTGTTTTAGGTTAGTAAATCACCCCCTATATCTCTCTGCATTGATCTTATCTTATGGGTCCTACTGGCGCCACTGGGTGTCTGAAATGCTGGCAGGAATTAGCAGACCCATACTATGCTTTCTGGAGCTGATGTAAAAAAGTATTTTTGGAATGATATTGCACAATATACCCTTCAAAAACTGATGTGCTATTTACCCCTGTCTGCAGCTTGGGCAATTTTTTGAATTCTAGACTTGCATGGAGTTAAAATTACTCCTGGATGTAGAAAGTTATTGCCTATGATATCTTTGGTGGGGAAGTGAATGATTCTGCATCAAAGGATATAGCCTGAACCATGTTCTCTAACTCTCTTTGTGAATAAGCTGATGAATGTATTTCAAAATGATTGGATTGAGACAATGCTTAGTAAGGATGCACAAACCCAAAAGTTTTTTGATTTATGGGAATCATTTATTGATTCCCTACTGACTATTACAAAATGAAATCATATGCAGTCTTTTTTATTTTGACACTGTGGAGGAGGATCTTTAACGATCCTCCGATAGTTTTAGCTGAATAGAAGGATAGGGGCCCTATCCCTTTTTTTTTTTTTTTAGGTCAGTCGCTGCAAAATGTAGATTGTAATTTTTATTTTTAGTTGCTGCCAGTGTGTTTAGTTAGGCAGCAAACTTGAATTGTAGATGTATGTCTTGTTGTACATTTTAAGATGAAAATTATGATACGTTATGTTTATACATAACTTTGATGTGTACCAAACTAGCTCTCTGGAGATCAGCATAGAAGCAGTAAAACTGTGACGTGCTCCAGTGGTTGACCATTTTAGTTTTTGTAGCTAGGACTGGCAAAGATAAATCTTGCTGGAAATACAGTAACATGAAACAATCTCTGCACAACAGACTCTGCAGTCAAACGTTACCTGAAGCTTACAGTGGAAAACCACAGAGCTCTCCAGAGAATATACTACAAAAAACTGCATCTTATAGGGAACTGTAAAAAAGAAATATATTTCCCACTTGTAGGGTTATCTGCCCAGTCTGCATGGCCATAATAACATGTTAGCTGCATCTGTGTATGAAGCCATCATGCAATGTTTTTCATTGGCTTACACAAACCTGAATCAGTCAGTACAAAATATCGATATTATACAGATTTGGCTTCATTTGGACAAATCATCTCAAATTTTAGGCCTTCTGCATTTTCAAGGCTGGATGAGCTTATCTATACATGTCTTAGTTGTCAACATTTAACAATGACAATATGATGGCATTTAAAATGTCTTGTTTTTTTAGGTACTGCATAACAGTTATTTTTGCCCCATTTTTTTAGAAAACTATAGATAATCATTTATGTGACTGCAGTGTGTGATATCAATATGAGCCAATCAGAAGGAAGGAATAGTAACAGGGCTTGCATTAGAACTAAAACTGACAAATCGTTTATCCACCTCTGTGTATTGCAAGACATAGGACACACACTGCCGTCCTATAGTTCTTTAGAAACTAGAAGACCCAATGTATGCTGGCTTATTCATCTTTAACCTAGTGTTCTCCAAAATATATTTGATTGGTTGACATGGGCAGTTTTCAAATTTTTGCAGTAAATTGAGTTGGCAAAATGGAACATTACTGCTGATATTTTGAGAGACAAAGAACCAGGCTGTGTTTATAAATCTCAAGGTACAATAAATGATTAGCTGTATTTTGTATTAGGTCGGAACACTGAATGGCTTCTTAATAACCCCTTAACATTATTTTCTTCTGTACAATATATTATTATATATTTTTTATGCGTTTCCTAGATTTATGGTACATAAGTAGCTTCTTTTTTTTCTCCATGTGGTGTAATATAATAAAAATGTTGGTATTTTCTGTGTGAAATTGGATTTTTTTTATCATAATGGATTAACTGAGAATGATGAATCATTTCTTTTTATTGTGTAACTGCAGAAGAAAAGACTTTAAAATCGTTATAATGCAGCATTAAACTCTGTTAATCTGTGAAAGTGCTTTCCGGTACACTGCAAGCTAATTGCTTCTATACAATGTGACAGACTATCAAATGATCTAAGGCTGCACGCAATAAAATTTCTCACCTGTTGTCCACACAGTTAATTTTTTTGCTGCTATCTCAAAAAACCATGCATGCTGCTGTTCAAGTCAGATACATTATTTGGGTATTATTTGTGTGCCAAAAGTTAAATTAACCATTCAGGGACTTTAGAAATGAGCAATCTCTGCTCTTGCATGTTTTTACTCAATGGACTGCTTTATATCCAGCCAGATATGCACTGAAGATCCTTTAGTGGCCTCATAATTAGGGAGCTCAGTACAGAATATAGTACATTTCATATATACAACTAATCAATCTTCTTTTACTTCCTTGCTTTTTTATCTCTTACATTTTAGGTCCCTCCAAGTCCATATTTTTATCAGATGTTTTCGTGGTCTTTGTCTATTTCAATTCATACCTTCTTGTCCTAACATATACTCTAACTGTAGTTTCCCTGCGTGACATTGCATTACCACTTATTCTCTTCTAGACCCACACAGTATGTTTTACAAGTTTATGAATGCAGAGGAACTGTATTTACTCTGCTTGATGCCAATCTAGCTGTAAAACTAAAGGGCCAATGCTCAATATGTATACAACCTTTACAGTCTCTTTGATCAGATGTTTGTTATAGCTCCATTTGGTTAATTCATGTCAAGTCATATCTCTTTTCTGCATCTATACATATACAGGTGAAACTCGAAAATTAGAATATCATGCAAAAGTTAATTTATTTCACTAATGCAACTTAGCCGTCTACCAGGAGATTTTGGAGCACTTCATGCTTTCTTCCGCAGACGAGCTCTATGGTGATGCTGACTTCATTTTCCAGCAGGACTTGGCACCTGCCCACACTGCCAAAAAATTTCTGAGATTGTGGATTTGGGGTTTTCATGAGCTGTAAGCCATAATCATCACAATTTTGACAAATCACGGCTTGAACTATCTTGCTTTGCATGTAATGAGTCTATCTCATATATTAGTTTCACCTTTTAAGTTGCATTAGTGAAATAAATTAACTTTTGCACGATATTCTAATTTTTCGAGTTTCACCTGTATTTTAAAGCCCCACTCCAGGTTGATGTTAAAACAAAGGAGCATTTAGCCCATGCAGTGCAAGGGGGTCCCCACTGCATGGGTAAATTTATCAACAGTTCAGAGTTTAGCTTTAATGTAACCTACTAGCACTTTAAGAAATCAGTATTATGTATGGTGGTGATTAAATCTTTTCCTCAGTTGCTGACCTTTTATTATACTGGCTTGCATGACTGACTGACCTAAATGTGTTCAATGTTCTCTTCCTAATTAACATTTCACATCTGTTATTATCATAAACAATAGTAACCTTGAGTCCCTAGATCTTCAAAGCGGCAGTTTTACAATATTACTGTTTTTATTCAGGCTATTTGTAAAGGGTCTAACAACTAGCTGTGGCTTTTCCCACTACATAAAATTATTAAAACATTAGTTTGTTTGTTATAGCTGATTTCCCTTGAGAATCTTCGCCATGTGGCAATGGGAAGTAGGGGTAGTCTCTCACTCACCAAGGTGGGTATCACACTGGTCAGTGGTCTAGATTGTGGGAGTGTCCTTACTCTAGAATTTCAGGAGGTACTGCTCATTGCTAGTTTGTGTTAAGGCAATTTAAAGGCCCTAAACTGCCTGAAATGGGCCTCATTAGCCTAATCATTGCCCTGCCCTGTGAAATACAGACTGATAATAGCACTAGCTGAACTATCCTATTAAACAAACTAGAGCTGCCCCTTTATCCTAAAAGCGCCTCAACTGTAGAATATTGCTCAACTAAGGTTGCCCTGATTTAGCAAGGGGCTGATGTGGCAATGGTACTAAATCACAGTAAGGGCTCAGGACTCAACACTTTCTGAATGTCTACAAACATATAGTGACACTACTTGTGTTTAACCCTTTCGTGACTGACGACGTACAGTGTACGTCGCCAGCATCGGGGCAGTTATTTAAAGAGCTACTTTCCCATCTGTCTATTCCACAAGAAAATAGAGACTTTTTTTAAAAAGAACAGCATGTCTTTGGCTTCGGTTTTATACACAATAATGAAAAAAAATCATACAAAAAAATGTAGCTTCCGTCAGTTTTTCATTTTGCTTTTTATGCAAAGCTAATTATATAGAGGTGTCTGCCATGTAAACAAATTTAGAAACAAAGCAGTACTGTCCTGTATTTTAGTACATTGCTCCTTACATGGGAAGCGCCAGATGTGCATTGTAAACATTAAAAGACTTACACAAGCTTTCTACCATTCTCACATTATACTGCTGCAGCTGCAAATTATTCCCTATTATTTGCAAATACCAGACAGAGCAGGTGTTGGAGCTTTGCACTGGCAAAGCTGTCTGTAACAAAGAATGGAAATCCTTAAAACTGGAAGTATAAACTTCCCAAGTTATTATACTGTATTATTGTGCAATTTAAATACCAGACTCCACTCATCAGTCTGATAACTTTGGCATTTGCCAGGTTGCAGAGTGCCAAAAACAGAATCCAAGGCTGTGCATCTGATTTAACCTGGCTGGAGAAAATGTTGGGAATAGACTTTGTATGTGGCACCCTGCTTAAAAGTAGCATTTGCTGTAGAAGAATTTGCTGTACACCTTTAGAAGAATGTATCAGTCCATTGCAGAACAAAAAAAGCATGGATGCTATATGCTTGACTGCTTACTGTTGTCCATTTCTACCTACTCACCTACTACATAATACATAATATTTCTGGCACATTTCTAGCAAGACTCTTAATATTTGGAAAAGATACAAAAAACCACAGCAAGAGTTCCTTTATAGAAAAAGTTTAACTTTCCCGTTTCTACTAAGCACATTATCAGTAATATGTATTGGTTGTACCTTATTATTTATATACAGATGGCAGCTCATTACTGCTATCTATAAACCACAGTAGAGCAATTTGCAGTGAACGGCAAAGTGCATTTGTATTAACTGGCTTATTTTCTATTGCTGCTAAAGGAGAACATGAGTAGATATTAGAGCAAGAAAAATGCCAAAGACGTCTCCAATTAAGAGAAATGTGCATTTAGCATCATAATCAGCAAACTTTTAAATAAATGAAGTTTTGTTAAATAATACTCCAGGTGCCTCGTGTGCTGAGCGGGGCATAATGAAATCAGTGAAGCTCTGCTTTCAGACACACTAATACAGTTATTTTAAGGATAATCTCTCCAGGTGATGCAAGCCTGAAGATGAATGCTAATGGATGGAAAATACAGAGGCTCACATTGGTGTGCGGTTATTCTTGTATTCTACCTCTAATGGAGATGTGGACTTTCTTTTTAAGCAAATGAAACATTTATATTTGTTTGATGAGAAGAATGAATGTTAGGATGCAAATCTATAATATTAAATATTACAAACACATTTTAGTGATATACCTTAATGGCTGGCTTTTGTTTAGTTTTTAGACAATCTTTTTATTATAATAAATGTGGTGGCCTTATTTTTTGCTGTGTCAATAAAATCTTACAAGGTTACATAGTATTTGAGGTTGAAAAATGACAAGTTCAACCTTTGTGTGTGTGTGTGTTGTGCGTGCTAGTGTATGATCGTCCCTGTGTGGTTTAGAGTACCTGTACCCCTGTATGTTACGGTCTCTTAGGATGGTATCTACTTGATTTTTGAACGAATCAATATATTCTTTGCAGATACCACTGCTTGTGGCAGAGAGTTCCAAAATTTGACATCCCTAACTGAAAAGAAGCCTCTACACCCTTTTGTGGATAAATCTTTTCTCCACAATTTTAGGTGGTGGCCACTCGTCCTTGTTACGTAGTTTACAGTAAAAAGTTTAGTGCTGATGTTGCCATCACCACTGAACATTGTGTGCAACAAAATCATGTTCCCTCTTAATCTACTCACTTCCAGCATAAACAAGTTTAAATTTAGCAACCTTGTCTCATAGCTTTGGTCCTCCAGCCCCTTAATTAGCTTAGTTGCTTTTCTTTGGACCTTCTCCAGCTCAAGGACATCTATTCTGTGGACTGGTGACCAAAACTGAACCACATATTCAAGATGAGGCCGAACCAGCGATCTATCAAGTGGCAACACTATTGCTTTGTCTCTACAATACATTCCCTTTTTAATACAAGAAAGTACTCTGCTCGCTTTGTTTGCTGCAGTCTGGCATTGCAAGCTATTGTTCAACCTGTGGTCTACTATGACCCCCAATATCATTAATAAGCAGGTTAAATAGTATTGGGCATAGCACAGAACCATGGTGCACGCCACTCTCAACCTTAGACCAATGCGAAATCTTCAGTGAACATAAAAAGGGTTGATGATGAAATTTGGTTAAATTAAAGCCCTAGACCAAAAACTATTACATATAAAGAAGTGCTATTGCCTGTAAAAAGATTTTTTTTTTTTCCATCCAGTCCTGGGATACATAGTCCTATGACACAGGAGAGCCAGGTTTTCCTATGCAGCAGTTAAGCCACACGCAGCAGCATCCTGAAGCAGTTATACCAAGTTCACGGCGGCTGTTTTAAACAGCCGATGATGGCTGTTCATGGCTATATAGCTGCATGATTGCTTGTATGGTGGGGAAGAGTGTGCCAATGACTCCTAAAAAATCTTACTGGCTCCTGGATTCGCCAGGCTGGCTACATGTGATCACCATAGCAACTTATCTTCCTGCTGTAACTGGCAAGCTTTGGAGCTTCTAGAACTTTATACCCGGCATTACTCTGCCTTTTATATTTTACCAAAAATTGGGCATTATCTTCTGTTGCTGTGCACTAAATTTTATTTTAGTGTGTTTTATCCTAAAAAAAATAGTTTGATAAACATTTGTACAAATACCGTGCAACATAAAAAATTGCAATTAACATCTTTGTTTTCTACAGGGCCTCTGCTTTCAGAAAATATACAATTTGTTTGGGAGTCTCAAGCTGTTTTATATCCAGAAATTCAGATTTTATCATGTGTGTGCAAATGTAAGAAATTGCTCAGGGCAACAAGTGGTTAAACTGGTACAACATTTTCTGTAATTGTATAGTGACTGGGCTATTGTATTTACATTTTGCTCTGGAACAGTATCCATCTTCCATTCTACTCTCTATTGGTTAGGTGACCAATATTGTCCCACCAGCTTACACACCTCCACTATATAGCCAAAGATATGTAGACACCCCTACAAATGACTGGGTTCAAGTGTTTCCAGTGAAGGGTACTGTTAATGCTACAGCATACAAAGACAAGTCCATAAAGATATGGTTTGCCAAGTTTGGTGCGTAGACATCTCAAGTTGCCCACACAGAAACCCTAATGAACACCTCTGAAATGAATTGTCATGCCAATTGAAAGTCAAGCCTAACATCAGTACAGTATAAATGGACACAAATTGTCACAAACTCCAGAATTTAGTGGAAATCCTTCCTAGAATAGTAGAGGCTGTTGTAACCTCAAAGGGGAGGACAAAACATCATAATTATGATGACTATAATAATGGTTTTGGAGTGGGTTGTCTAACAAACTCTTATACTGTAGGTGTGATGATAAGGTGATTACACTCATATGCACAATATGAAATATAAGATAGGACATCAAACAGGTTTTATAGTTTACATGTTTAATATATATTTTTCTTTATTATTTTAATATATTTTTAACACCAATACCCCAAAATCCAGTCCCCATTAAACCATTAATACAACTCCCTATCTGATCTTGGATTTAACTTGCTAAAGAGGACCTGCCCCACATACACTAGAACCACACTCCTCCTAGTGCACTATTAATCTTTGAGGGTAGAAATATGGGAGCTGACTTATTTTTAAAAGTAAAGGCTCCAAGACTCATCCTGATCTTGGCTTCTCTATCTAGTGAGTCACTGACTTGGAACAAGTATCCAGAACTGTAGTGGAGGCTTTTCAAGCTTCACTGGCTCCATGTTTTTTTCCAGCTCAGTAACTCACTAGGTAGTGAAGCCATGATCAACCATTTCAAAGTGAAAAATGCCTCTTTGGTAACCTGCTCAAACTTGGTTGTTTTGTACCGAATAAAACTCATGTGCCCTTTTTTATTGTAAATTTAAGTTTGCTATAAAATATATTTTCAGCTTAAATAACTGATGGAGTGACACATCGGAGATGTGTCCTTGTGTGAATTGCAAGACTTTGTCAATCAATCACAATTTTATTTTTCTGTACTGTGCGTGCCAATATAGAAGTGTTTCTTTTTGCAGTAATATTTCTATGACGATTTGATGAAACATGTTTCTTTTCTGTATCTTTCAAAAGTTACATCAATTTAGACTTTCTTGCTTATTGCTTTGTGTGCTTTTGGTGTACTGCACTCTTCCTAATGGACTCATCAAGCTGGCAAGATGTTGCCTTTATAATGATGATGCTTAAGGGATTGAGGATTTTACACTGCTTGGGCTCTTAAAATGGTAAAACTTACTTTAGATAAATTTGCTACCACATGGAGACTTAATCATGAATCTATTCCTAGTATGCTCTCACACCTCTCTGAGGTGTCAGAAGTAGACAGTGTTTATATATTTTACTCTACGCTTTCATGTAAGTTTCTGTTTTTAAAGATTTTAAAGCTGGCATTGCTTTTATGGCAATGAAGATCTGATTCATAAAGGATACATTTATACCTTACATCACTATGTGGATGAACGTAAAACCACAAACTATAAATGCATTTTTATTGTACAAATCAGTGCAGGACATGTAACTAACTAAATATGTCAGTAAGTCATAAAGAGCAAAAAACAAAATGTTTTAATCCATGGTGCTGTTCACATGATTTATGATGGTATTGCTTTTTAAACAATTTTTTTTAATTTATTTTTTTAGAAAATGGTTTTCAAATGATGTAAACTTAAGTAGGGTACACAAGGACGGAATTTCCTGCTGAATCGGTCAAAATTAAAATAGTTGGTGACCCCTCGGCAGATGTAGATCATTATATTGACATTTGCCGAATTAACATGTTGGAAATTCTTTGGCTGACCGTTACTGGCAGCCAACCACCAGACACCTTAGCCTCGACCACATGTGGATGTGGATTTCAGTGCCAGCTGCAGTGTATACAGGAGCAGCAATGGGATACTGGTAATGTAAGTATAACTGGCGCAGACCTCAAGAAACATACTGTCAATTTGCCCTGAATGGACAAAGTGACAGTGTATAACACCCTTAACTAAGGGAAGATATGGAGCTCAGCTGCAGTACCCCGTTCCGCCTTACACACCCGAACCCAAGGGTATTGTGCAGCAATTAATCTCGCCACTAGGTTCTAAGCATCATTGCACCAATCTCCCAGAAGGTAAGTATCAGCCGCTAGTTTCTAGCTTCTATCTACGGTTCTTAGCTGCCTTAGTTATGAGGATAGTACAGTATGATGTGGCTATCAGGAACATAGGGTATGGTGGCAATGATGGTAAGAATATTATCAGTGGTTTCATCAGAAGCAATAGGTAGTTCCTCATTCAGGTGAGTATATTGCAGACGACCTGCCAAGCAGACCGGGTAGAGTAGTAATAGGTTCAGTATACGCAATAACTGTCTGTTCACGTCACAAATCAGTATTGGTAGTATGGTTAGTAGAGTGCTGAGAGGTTATGCATACATTACAAGTTCATAGTCCTTGTTAACACAGTAATCACCGCCAATGAACAACCACCGGGTGGCAGCAGAGAGCTCTAACTCAGTACTTGCAGTTAGAAGATAAGGAAGCTGATCCTCCCCTGTGCCGTGAGTCCTGGAGTGTACGAAGAGGCTGCAGTGAACGGCCAGTGTCCTGCCCGAGCAGTGAGGGGAGGCAGAGGAGCTGTGAGGAGAGGTTGGGTAGGTAGTCGCTGCTACGCTGAGGTGCCAGTGTCTGTCTGGCGTCCGCATCGGTTGCTGGAACGCCAGACAAGTGAAAGATTCCGGCTTAAGACAAAAAGGGGCGGAGCTACGTGACGTCAACGGCCCGGGGGCGGAACCCCGCGGCGTGTTCGTGACGTCACACGGGTGAGCCGCCGGGAGCCGTTACACAGTGTCTATTTAAATGAACTAATTAATTAAGCTTAAGGTAACCAATATAAATGCATGTAAAACTCTTTACCTAAAGTAGACAAATATAAGCTGCAACATACAACTACAATATATGCTAAAGATAACTGCTAGTAAGTGTGAATGAGGTCTTTGGTGTTATGAAAATGTTGTCTTAGTGATATATTCTCATAAGACCCCCTGGCCAGAGCTGCTTTATCCTCTTGTACACAGTAAAGACTGTGCAAAATTGCCATCAATAGCTATGCAAACTCCCTCACACGTTGTACAGGAGTTCTGCTTTAGGCTGCTGATAGGGAAAAATGCTATTGTATATTTATAGTTGAGAAGCAGCCATTAGATTTTACTGAATGGTATTCCAGATACCATTTTCTAATACATATCTTGGTCACAGCTTTTGCCAAGTGCAGTCACAATGTGTGAGTCAATTGCTCCTCCATACCCAGAAGCACCAGGTATAGTGAAGGAAGCTTTCGCTGCCAAGGACGTATGGCATACGGACCTACAAAAGTGCTTCCAGCTGGCCAGCTCAGTATGCCAGTATGCCATACGGACCTGGCATTTACAGTTCTACTATAGTGACCATCAGCTTATTAGAAAATATATGGTTTGTGGGGTCTTTTACAAACGCTAGCAACGCAGCAGTTGAAAATCAAACCAATAGGAAAAAATTGCAGAAAATTCAAAAATGGCTTGGCCAGCTGATTTGAAAAATGCTCCGGAGGGCTTGGCAGCGAAAGGGTTAAAGCTGAACTGCAGGCAGATAATAACGAACACCAATTAATATTTATGTGTGTTATAACAAAAATCATTACTTGCATTTTGAATGCAACTGATACAAATAACTTAATTTGACAGGATTTCAGCCTCTTGTAAGTCTCTCTTTGGCAGCACTGGGAAGGTAAGATCAAGGGAAATACTTTGGACCATTCAGGTTTCTTTCATCCCAATGTGCTGACAAGGAACATGCGGACATCAGAGATGACATCTTCAATTGGTCGCTGCTCTTTCACTGTTTAATTACAGACTGGTGACAGGGAGGTTACCTAACTCTGTGGATTACCTAATGTAGAGAAATACCAGTTTGCTAGGCTGGCTGTGTTGTGTGGCATGGCTGCCTAAACCCCAGGACTGGATGAACAGCAAAATACTTTGGAAGATAAAGGGGTCTATTCACTAAGCTGCCGAAGGTTCTAGCCGTAGCTTCGGCTGATCCTTCAGCTAGCTTCAGCCCCAGGACACTATAGCCCGTACAGTTCCCGAAGTCGGCCGAGCGACTCAGTCGATCCGAAGGCATATGCTTCGGCTCGACTGAACCGAGATGAAAGCCGAAGCTGGCCGAACGGCCTGCTATTGGCCGGCAGACAGCCTGCTACTAACTGCTGGGCGAAGCCAGCTGTCATCTCACGGCTGGCTGCGGCCACTTGCACAGACAGATCAGCGTCCCCGATTACAAGGTAACCAGGGACACTGATCTCCAGACAGCCCAACTCTTCCGGGTGCTCCGGGAGTCTCCCACTATTAGATAGTGGCTCCCCGCCGCAAAGGAGAGAAACCTTTCTCCCAGAAAGGTTTACTCTGCTGGATCGAGCAGATTAAACCTTTCCCTGCTCTGTTGTCTTTTTTTTTCTTCTGACATCGGAGCCGTTGGCTGCCGTCAGCTTTCCATCAGGTCCCCTCTAGTTTGACAGCAGCAGAGGGCGGGTGCAATAGCTAGTTTGCTATTGGCTATTGCCAAGTGACATAGCCAATAGGAATCTAGCTATGCATTCCTATGGTGATTTTTGTTTTTTTTCTGATGACAGCAGAACCGCCCGGCCAATAGAAAACAGTTGGGCAGAGCTAGCTGTCACTGCTAGCTCCGCCCAATCGTTTTCTATTTTATTTTTTACTACTTTTTAATTGTGTTTCTATTCTGCTTGGTACCACTGAGGTGCCGAACTGAATGCCGCTCGGCGGCATTCAGCTATTCACTCACTGCTGTTCGGCATCTATGAGAATAGGCCGAACAGCAGCGAGTAGCTGCCGGAGGTTCGGCTTAGCCAATCCAGATGGGATGCAGAATCTAATCTGCATATGATGCAGATTAGAATGTAGATCGGAAGTATTATCTGCATTCTTATTCTTTGTCATTAGCTGAAAATGTTGATAGAAAAGACGTAGCAGTACAGACAGGTGGAAGGGGAGTTCAGAAATTGAATCCTCAATGTACGCAAGATATTCTTTAAAAACACTTATCACACAGGCATGGCAGGCCACTAAAGAAGCTGATCTAAATGAAACACAACTTTCTTGTGACATGTCTCTGTTTTATTACCTGGGAATTGTGGCCATTAACATGTAACACTGGGGAGGGCGCATGCGTGGCCACCGCTAAGATGGCTGCTTAGCGTGCGAGCTCCGCATCTCGGCAGCCATGACACCCTGAGCCCGGCTTCCAGCGGCCCTATAGAGACCTACTACTACCGGAGGTGATGCCTGGGGACTGCAGCAGCATTCCGGTGGAGCGGATGGGCTGGCTGGTCCTGTGACGGGTCCTTCGATTGTACTCGTGGCGGAGCTCGGATGGCTCCTCCCCCTGCCAGTTGACTGAGTGTAGCAGCGCCGGCTGTCGGGGCCGGTAGCCCGTCTGGAGGAGTATGAGAGCCAGGTCTCCTGTGGCCATCGACCAAGATGGAATAGGTCGCACCAGATAGCCCTGGATGAAGTGTGCATATATCCATATAAGCAAGGATGTCCCTCTGGAGTTGTGTTCTCGGCTGATAGAACTGTCGTCATAAAATTATATAAGAATATAAAGACACACTACGCATGAATTCAGGTTATCCACTATGAGCCCATCTTTACACAGAGGAACTGCAAGTATCAACTAAAGATAGTAACACTATATAATACTCCTGCCACAGCCTATGTTTGTTTGAATGGCCTCATGTCTTCATGGAACTGATTTGTGTTGGGAATCAGGCTAAGAGACTGGGGGGATTATAAATTATAGAAGTGGTTATTAACTGGCAAGGAACATATTATAGAGCTCAGAGGCTTCAGTTTACATGGTTCCCTCTATTCAGGCTAAAATTAGTCTCGGATACATCTGATTGATTGAGTATGTGATGGACTGTCAGTTCTAGATACTGGGTGTTATAGATACAATAAGAGCGGAGACCATTTCTCGATGGCTGGGGGAAGGCCTAAAAAAGTCTAGAAGGCAGTTACATAAACAAGGTTCAGAAACACGGAAATCTAAGATGGCTATGGCACCATCTTCTTCCCCCCATACAACAGCAAAAACAGGCACGGGTCGGGCACAGTGATGTGGACGACTCTTCTGATTTCTATGCATCGGACTACGGCAAGTACAGATTTCCCCTGATCAAAAATCGCCTGCCTCTACTGCCTCCCCTATTGAGCGTACAATGGATGAAATACTATCCACCCAGAGGAATTTTCCAGTTGAACAAAAACCCCTTCGTGTACCGCAGGGCGACTATGTTTCAATGGAAATGGCAGATGATCATCCTCTAATTATTAAATTGACGGAGATTATAGATAAAGGGTTTGCTCGTACTGCAAAGCAAATTACAGCAGAGATTAAGATGGATATACAGGAATTGGATACTCGGATTGATGCAATTGAGCAAAAAGTCGATGCTACAGTCGTCTGCACTAATAAAAATATTGCCCATATTCAAACTATCCAGATGCAACTAGATCAGTGGTTCTCAACTCGTGGGTCGCGACCCAAAAGTGTGTCGCGACACCCTCTGCAGTGGGTCGCGGCGTCATGTCTGCATAGACCGGCCCATCTGCATTAGAGAGAACTAGATGAAGCGCAGGGCTAAAATTGATGATCTTAAAAAAATCGATCTCGGAGAGGTAATTTTAGGATCAGAGGACTGCCAGAATCCATTACTGACCTAGAGACTAAGGTTCGATTGTTGCTGAAGGATATTCTTCCTTATATTCCAGATCATAAGCTAGAATTGGATAGGGTTCACAGGGTGCTTACTGTAGTTCGCCCTGATGGCCCTGCCCGAGATGTTCTTGTTAAACCACATTATTATCAGACTAAAGAAATGTTGATGGCTAAAGTTCGGAATCTTCCTGACTTGCAGATTGCTTTGTATCCAATACAAATCTTTGCGGATATCTCCCCTGTCACTATCCAAAAGAGGAGAACTTTAAGACCTCTTCCACAAATCTTGACAAAGAACACCATTAAATACAGATGGGCCTTCCCATTAAGAGTGTATTTCTTCTCAACAGTGCCCGAGGGGGGAAATGCTGCTGTCACAGTTGGGGCTATGGGAAATGGAGCCATAACAATCAGGCAAGAGTTCCCCACAAGATATTATGTACAGAGGTAGTATAACTGTTCCGTTATTACCACTCTGGGAATGGCCATGCTCACAGCCTTTATCCTCCAACTACCTTGACTTGATGAGAATCCATAGGGGAAGGAAAAACTATTGAGCCCCAATTGACAACTACAAGTCCTTTTGCTAGATTTCTAATAGTATATATTAAGGAACTACTTATTTGGCGAGTTTTTCAAGCCTAATCACTATCACTAGCAGATTTATCAATGAAGGGGTTAATGATCACTTAGAATTGTGTCATTAGGTTAGGGAGCACAATGATAAATTAGTTGTTTAGGGGGGGGGGGGGGAGTGTTAACAGGATATGTGATGTAAATTAACTTTCACCAATTGTTATCAAAACTGATAAGATCTATTTGAATTCATTATTTCACTTGTAACATATGACACTAGATTGCATTTTAGATATCACTGTCACAAATTTATACTTAGGGGGGTTTTCCCCATTTAAGGGGACCTAGTTAAGTGAATGTTATTTGTAAGGTTGGAAGATTTGAACAGTGGGTAGATAAGTGAGCCGGGGAGTCGTCTGGTAGTTATTTATATAAAATAAATTGTAGGCGCAGCACAAGGTGGGTATGATAGTAATGATTAAACACGTAGGGATCACAGTTGTCATATTAATGAACACGGGTTCTTTGAAGGTTTCCTTCTTACTTTTCACTAAGGAAATGGCATACAGTTGGACAAAATGGTTCATATATATAGGATAGGTAGATTAAGGGGGGTTATATTTGATTTGTTGGGTAAGAAGCACGATGATAAATTAACTTTCTTAAAATAGGGAGCTGAAGATAACACAGTATTTGAATTAATTTGAATTAATTACTACTAATCACTATTAGTTGTTGTTAATTGATATTTAACTATAAGAGCACAGAATTTATTATTACACTGAATATTTGTATTATCACTTAACAATTTACAAACCCTAGAGGAACTAAGGGGTAAAGGTAAAATGCACAGATTAAATGGTTGGGTATCTGGACCAGGGGTTAAAGGTACACTAGTTTAGTATAACTGCCAGTGGACTTAGTTATGAAGGCTTACAAGTAGAGACTTTATTGTAGTGAACTTGGGAGATGTACTAACTACGGACAGTAGGCCTTAATATGTTACTACTTGCACTTATCTGATTATGTTATAATATATTAAATATGTATTTTAATACGGAATTAAGATGCTATATGGTTTAAATCAAAGGTCATTATGGGCCACTAAATTGTAGTTATGGATAGTAGATGGTGGATCAATGGCTGCATCTTTGAGCATTCACTGACCAATTTGTTATTACATATTAATTTAGATTTTTTTTATAATTTCTAAGCAGCCTTAGTATGCCAGACTTAATCCTGCAAGCAGCTTTGGGGTCCAGGGACTTGGGGGATAGTAGTTTCAATTGGCCTTGCTATTTAGATTAGTTTATAAATATAGATTTCATACTGTAGTGGATTAAGAAATATTGGCCGCTTACGTAACATTTTCTTTGTTATATAGCCGGGGCGGGGCTAGGCTGCCGATGGTAGTCAAGCACCCTCACTTGACCCGACCACGGGGAATTCCCCGGTTCGTGTCAAGTGAGCCACCCGTATCGGGTGGCTTGTAAATTGTATTTCGATAGGGCACCGAGGTGCCCTAGGTGTTGGTTTATGTGTAGTATGTTCTGTTGTTACTTGTGTTTTTTGTTATATGTGGTTAAGGTATTTTATTTTTATTTCTCTATTGACTTTCTTAGCTTTTCTCTAAACTCTCTCTCGATAAGGTCAGAACGAGGAGGGTGGACCAAGTGTGTTAAGCTTCACTCCCATGTGAGTAGGGTGGAGATGATGATGTGGGCCAGTCATCGATTACCGTTGGACAGCAGGTATCAAATATGGGACTGGACTGACTATGCACAATTAAAAAAACAGCATGTCCTTTTTACGGAACTGATATTCGCATTGCCACACATAATGTTCAAGGTCTAAACTCGCCCGTAAAAAGGCGAGTAGCTTTTAACCATTACCACTCCCAAAAAATAGACGTACTCTTTCTTCAGGAAACACATTTTATTAACAGTTACAATCCATCCTTTATACATAAATATTACATGCAGTATTATTTGGCTAATACTGCAGACAAATCCAAAGGGCTGGCTATCTTATTCGCCAAGAATATATCTTTTCAATTACATTTAGAACTTAAAAATCGCGGAGGACGTTATTTACGGTTGAAAGGCACTATAGGGGAACAGTTGTTTACGTTCATATCTTACTACGCCCCTAATGTCGCTCAAATCCCTTTTTTCTCTCATCTTTTCTCGGTCCTTGCGCCGCATATAGAGGGTACAGAGGTATTAGCTGGGGAGCTCTGGACCTTAATATGGATAAATCTCACCACAGAGTACTAGACTGAAATATCCCCCTAAACGTGGGCTGAGGCTGGCAAAACTCCTCCACTCGCACAATGTGGTGGACGCGTGGCGTGTGTGTAACCCCTCTGTGAGTGACTACACTTATTTTTCTCATGTCCATTCTACTTATGCTCGTATAGATTATATATTTGTCCCTCCACGGATGTTGGCTAGTATTAGATCTGTAAAAATCAGAGAGGTCTCTTGGTCTGATCATGCTCTAATCGTAATGACTTCTGCTTTGGCCCAACCCGTTCGAGGAATGGGTCATTGGAGACTTAAGCCATCTGGGGTAGTGGCAGAAGTTCAGAGCGCGTTGACGGAATATTTTCGTATTAACACTTCCTCAGTATCTTCGTCAATTACCAACTGGGATGCTCATAAGGCTCCTATAAGAGGGCATCTTATTTCTATTGCCACGCGTAAGAAACGCCAAGGAACATCTCATATTTCTAAACTAGAAGGGGAATTGCTGAATCTGCCCCATGCACATAAACAGAACCCAACAAAGGTTCTTCAAGAACGTATCGACCAGGTACGGCTATCTTTAAATTTGGCACTTACAACGGTGGCAGAGCGGAGTCTTCGCTGGTCTCAGCATAGATTTTATACTCACAGGGACAAAATTGGCCATCAATTAGCTATTAAATTAACACCTAAACTTCGTAATTATTCGATTCCCAAAATAAGATGTGCGACTGGAATGTATTCGCAGAACCCTAAAGTGGTTATCCAGGAATATGAATCCTTTTATACTAGACTGTATACCAAGTTCCATCCAAATGACTAATACAGCAATTTTTGAGATCCCTAGCACTTCCCAATTTAAACCCTGGACATGTAGCTTTATAGGAAGAACCAATCACCCAATCCGAAATTAAACAAGCTATTAAACAGGCCAAAATATCCTCGGCCCCTGGGCCGGATGGCTTTCCTGCCAGTTGTTATAAAAAATTTGAAGAGATACTCCTTCCTCATCTTGAAGCCCTTTTTTTTTAGCTATTGGCAGGGGTGAGTCTTTAAGCTCGCATATGAGCAAGGCATTTTTGAGTTTAATCCCTTAACCATAATAAAGACTCGGGAGAAATAGCTAATTATAGACCTATATCTTTAATTAACAATGATCTTAAACTGCTTACAAAAGTCCTGGCAAATAGAATGAACTATTTTCTGCCCAACTACATTCATAAAGATCAAGTGGGGTTTATCAAGGGGAGGCAGGGGCTAGACCAAATTCGTAGAACAATTGATATAATATCCTTGTTAAAATCAGGGTGGGGTAAAACTCCAGGTGTCACTGGCTTGTTGTTATCAGTCAATCTACAAAAAGTCTTTGATTCGGTATCTTGGACTTATCTTTTTCATGCTTTTAGAAGAATGGGGGTTTGGTAAGCAGTTTATTCGCCCATCAGCTATTATTAAGATGCAGGGATTTAAATCAGCTCCAATCTTGATTTATAAAGGCACTAGACAGGGCTGCCCCATCTCGCCCTTGTTATCTGCCTTGGCGATTGAGCCCCTAGCCATTTTAATACGGGAGAATTTAGACATCAAAGGAGTTTACTGCAGTGCTAAAGAACATAAATGTGCTCTTTTTGCAGACGATTTATTGTTGTTTGTCACTCAACCATTGATTACCCTCCCTAATGTAATGTCTTCACTCGATAGATTTGCGAAGGTGTCTGGGCTCCAGATAAATGCAACTAAGTCCTTGGCTCTGAATATAAATTTGCCCTTGGAGTTAGTGAATACGTTAAAAGGGGCGTTTCCTTTCTCTTGGCCGTCAACCACGCTACCATATTTAGGGATTAACCTTACTCCCTCTTTCGACCTACTGTATCGGGCGAATTTTCCTCTTATCTTTAGGAAATTGAAGGGGGACCTGGATAGGTGGTCGCTGTACAACCTATCCTGGCTAGGGAAAATAAATGCTATTAACATGGCTCTCCTCCCTCGACTAATATACTTATTTAGAGCTCTCCCTATCCCGATCCCTAGACCCGAATTAGCCAGCTTTCAATCTAGCTTGGTGAAATTTATATGGGGAGGCAAAGGTCATCGTTTACCGAGAATCACACTTTATACTACCAGGGAATTTGGGGGGGTTAGGGGTTCCAAATATACATCACTATTAACAGGCTGCACGTATAGCACAGTTATCTGTAATATACTCCAAAGAGGAGCCACCAGATTGGGTCTTCATGGAATCTGAGGCAGCCAGAAACATGCCTTTTAGATCTACTGAAATGGCTACCTTCTACATTACCTCCACCTATCATGGCCCCTACCCTCTCCAATTCTCTGGCCCTTTGGGACCGCGTAAAAACTAATGAAAACATTCGTTCAGATCATACTCCTCTTGCCCCTTGGATAAAGGCTTATATAGAATCGGTCAATATCTTAAAAAGGGGAGACCTCTGACTTTGGAATACTGCAGGGAGCATCTAGGTATGCCACCCTCGGAACTGTTCCGTAATTACCAGATCACTAATTTTTTACGTAATGTAACAGTAAGAAGCGATCCAGGTAGAGAATTTAGCCCCTATGAACATTGGTGCCTCCACTCCATTAATCAAAAAGGGGGCATATCCCTGCTGTATTCCATAATGTCAGAATCTCCTCCCAAACAACCATATATGTGGGCCTGGGAACGGGACCTGAGTAGGGAAGCGTCAGAGGAGGTATGGAGGCGTCGCTCAAGAGCGACAACCAGGGGCCTGCTCAACATCTCACTGATGGATGCCAACTTTAAGGTTTTCTCCAGGTGGTACCTGGTGCCCTCTAGACTTGCTCTTATGTATCCAGGATCAGCTCCCCTATGTTTTCGAGGATGTGAGCTTGGGGGCACCATGTACCATGTGTGGTGGACGTGTCCTCGTATCCGTGCATTCTGGGGAAGGGTGTTCAATCTGATCTTCCAGGTGCGTGTCCCTAGAGATCCCGGGTACGCTCTCCTTAATGACGCACTCCCTGGGATATCTAGACATTGTACAAGATTGATCATGTTCCTGGCAGCTAAAATTACAATCGCTAGGGCTTGAAAAACACCCAGAGTGTCACTGAGACAAGTAAAAATCAAGCTGTCTTGGATCATGATTCATGAAAAATTGGCGAGTATTCTTCAGGATAAAGTTGCACAGTTTGAGTTAACATGGGATCCGTGGTCGGCTTACGAAGGCTGCGCAACAATATGAATGCGAGTGGGAAACTTAGGGCCTTAATCTGCCTTGACCAAATCAATCAATTTGCTCCCTATTTTGAAATGGGGTTTCCCCAGTTAGCTATATTTTAAGTGGTTTCCCTCTTTTTGCCCTTCTTCTCTTTCTTCTTTCTTTCTCCTCTTCTCCCCTTCTTTTCTTTTCTTTTCTTCTTTTTTTTTCTTCTTTTCTTTTCTCTGTGTATGTAACTATGTAGGTTAGTTATATAAGTTACTGTGTTAGTCTTCATAAGCAACATCTAAACAGGGATTACTTATTGGCCAAATCTGGGGGCCACTAGTTATGTTTACCAGTAAATCGGCTCTCGGACCTCATGTTTAGGGGAAGGTTCATTGGGGAAATATGTTACTTTGTAATGGATTTGACCCTGGTATTGTGTTAGACTGAGGGGACTAAGGTGCTAGTTGGACATTGGAAAGTTAAAATAATGACTGGTAAAATATATTAATATATCTATTAACGTAATAATATAATATTAAGGTACCCTTTTTAATAGTATACACAATGGTTATGTCCTTTTCTGCTCCTACAGGTTATCTGTATATTTATATATACATTGGGAAGAGAATAAGAAATATGTGGGGCCGAATGAGTAATGCCATTTTAGACGGATGATATTTTATTATATGGTTTCATGATGTATATGTTCTAATATGTCTTGATGAAAACAATAAAATATTTGAAAAGAAAGATGTAACACTGGGATTAGTTTATTTGATGAGAAAGGTAATTGAGGCAGAAACAAAGTGAAAGCACACGAAAAGGGTAAGCACCTTGGAACCGAGCCAATACAAGTAAAAATCAATACTCTTCATGTATAAGTTTCTTGGAAATTCACAAGGCCAGTTTTACAGGGTGTCACTCAATAGTTTTTCCTGAGGCAAGAATTAAATAACTTTCAATTTAGCTACTATTGATTTTTTGGAGCTGTATATAGAAGAAGTCTAAGTGTGGGTCTATAACTGTCCCTGGCATGAGTATTCACAGACTGCAAGGCTCCCACCTTTCTAAGGTGATATTTCATCACAAGCACTGCTGATTTTGTATATTTCCTCATGGAGTTGTATAGACATAATAGGACCTGTAACAGAGTTGTATGATGTATGATTGTGTATGTATTAACATTGTCTGTAAACAGAATCTTGTTCTGTTTACCTAAACATAGAACCTTGATTATTTTCTCTCTTCAGCCAAACCATGTATTGTATGTTGAGCTTACCCATTGAGTGACCCTGGTCACTTATATACAGTATACTTTTTTCTCTGTGGCACCACTAAAAATAAAAATATTAATTGAACATGATTTACCTAGCATCATGGCTGCTATTCTACACATATGTTTCTTTCCATTGTTACTCTCGTCAGTAAAATAAAATATGGGACTAATTTGGAATTATATAGTTCGGGGCACACCTCTCTAGTCATTAAAACTTTTAAGATCAAATTATGTGAATAAGTAGAGAAACCACTTGATGTGTCAGGTGACATGCACGTAACAGGCCAGCATGATGTGTCCCTCCTCCTAAGCACTCCTCCGTACACGGGTGCCTCTCAAGCTGAGTTCCATACTCATGCTGATGAGTAATCCATGTGCCAGCGGAAATCCAGACTAAGCCAAGTCTTTGATGTTTCATCATAGCAGAAATCAGAAGGATGGCAATCCTTGGGGTAGCATTGCTACCCCCGGGTAGCTTTGCAAAGACACAACTTTGTCTGTTTTTTGTGCCAAATTCACAGATTACTCAGTGCGAGTTTTGGACTCAGGGTGGGAGCCACCTGTGTACAAAGGAGTGCTTTAGAGGAGGGGCACACCATGCAGGCTGACTTAACTCAGGAATGGATTTTGCAGATCGACAGGTTAACTTCATAACTAGCATGGGCTGTCATCCTACAGGAATCATGTGATTGCTATAGACATTCCTTACATATATACACAGTCTCCCTGGAGTCCCTTTCTTGGTCAGCCTTTTCTAATGGACATGCAAACTCTAGCCCACACAGTCTCCCTACAGGGGATTGTGTGATAGATATGGATACTCTACATATGAACATACATAGTTTGTGGAAGCATAACTGTGAGTCTCTTTATGCAAACTAACCTGGATAAAAACTTTGGGGGAAAAAACAAGGTAGCTACTTATGCTATGGACATATGTTGAGATGGTCTATAAGACCACACAGTGCACTTTAACATCCTACAAAATGGGGGTGATCTATGCTTTTGATCTTTGTAGATATGTTTTTAGAAGTTCATTTTAAGGTTTATGAGAAAAGTAATTATTTGTTTTATTTGATAACCTGGCTAATATTTTGATACTTACAGTAAATGTATGCAATAGTATTAGTCATTTAGAGGAAGTGACAGCTTTGTAAGTTACAGAGGTACAGGTTTGGTTTTTGATACAGTGATTCAGTAAGTAGCTTTCACACGCTAAAGGAATTCAACTACTGATTCGCTTTTTGAGTAGAGGAGGTATAAGGTTCTTTTAGCAATCAAACAAGGTTTATTTACTAGCAAACATGATACATATGCATTTGCTAATGTTTACATATTTAATCTGTACCTATTTTATTTTCAGGAGGACCCACTAGATGGCCTTCAACTCATTGTGATTGCTGCTGCAAAAACACAAAGGGGGAGAAAGAAGGTGAAAGTGGAACATCTTGCAATGAACTTTCTACATCCAGCTGTGATAGTCAATCTGAAGCCAGCTCTCCTCAAGAGACAGTCATCTGTGGTCCGGTAACTCGCCAGCCCAACATACAGACTCTAGACCGACCAGCCAAGAAAGGACCAGTGCAGATTATCCAGCAGTCAGAAATACGCAGGAAAAGTGACCTTTTAAGAACTTTAACAACTGGGTCAAGAGAGTCCAACACAAGTAAAAAAAAAGTTGTGAAAGAAAAACTCTCTATTGAGGAAGAGCTGGAAAAATGTATTCAGGATTTCATGAAAATAAAAATACCCGAAAGGTTCCCTGAGAGGAAATATTCATGGCAATCAGACCTTTTACAAAAATATCACCTATAGAAAGGGCAAAATATTATAGTTCACTGGTATATGAAGCCTATTGTTTATTTGGTAGATTGCCATGTCCACATAAACTACTGCCTATATACATAGTTCACTTTAATCCCATTGCTGCTGGATGGGTATAATACAAAGTCTATACCAGTTCTGACCAATTCAAGCTAGCAGTAAAGGCATTAAAGGCAAGTCTGCCTAAAACTAATCACTCCGCTTTGGGTTGACTCTGGTGGGTGCTATCAAACACCAACTAATAAGAACTCCACCCAACATAACACATCTGTTACATTTCTGATTTGGCTTTATTCCAGACAGAAGAGTTTGGTGACACATTTGCACAACAATGAGAAAGACTGGGCTGGAGTAGAGAGAACAACCTGAGAATTTGTCCCTATTGTTGGGTGGTTTAACACACTACTGTCCATTCAAGACTGACTGCTTAGTTTTGGGTGGCATTACCATTTAACGTTGATAGTTACAGGGTACTATTTTTTTTTTCTGTGGAAGCACAATGTTTTATTTTCTTTCCGAATATTGACAAGATGGATTCTGCAAACACCAATAGCACAAGCATAGTAGATATTGAACATTAACAGATACTTTCACGTTTTTCAAATTTATTTATGTCCTTTTTTATTTTCCTTTGTTTTCCTCAGTTTTCTAAAAGTGTGTGTTTGTTAAGAATGTTTCTGGAAGAGTGTCGCTTCAAAAATGCATGTTTCCTTATTGGAAAATGAAGGTCACATGAGTTAAAGAAACAAAGAAAAAAGTAAAGTAAAACTATACCATGATGGTTTACATTTAGTGAATATATTACTGCATACATTATTGGTCTTGTTATATCCTTGTTACTCTGCACTTTCTTTCATATTGGACGGCTGCTTTGTGTGGTCATATAAGCTGTGGCTGCTTCATTATCTCTATTTTTGTAGGACTGATGTGTGGATGGTGTTTACCACTAACAAATAAAAGCCCTTCCCTTATTTTAGTCTACAAACATCTGTCATCCATGTGGACTTCAAGTAGGGAAACATTCCTGGTAAAATGGACATAGCCTTGGCAGCAAATACATAATGACTAAAGTTCGCAAAGTACAGGGCTTTTGTGGTGACAAATAATGTGTAAATTCATTGATGTACAAGTGCATAATAAAGTCTTAAGTGCTCATTCACACAGTAAACATTGGCTTTGCCCTATTTTAGAAATGTGTTGGTTTGTTAAAGGGAATCAAGCAATGGTTTGAGATATTACTATACTCATGTCGTATTTGTCTGCGTTTACTTAATAGATATGTCTTAATAGCTACTGAAATCAAAGTAATCTAATAAGTCCAATCATGTGGTTACCACTGTACACTCATGAGCAAAATATACTTAAGGTGTCTAATACAGATTTCACTTACATAACCTTTTATGTTAATTGGTGCCATCAAAGTACACATGTAAGGGCAAAGTAACAGGTTCTTTTAATACCCGCCTTCCCCATGCTGCTTATACTTGCTTTTCACTTGTTCCCCCTCCACCTTCTTTGCGCGGTAAGTAAAACAAAAATCTCTGTAAGCTCTGAGTTGGTCTAAACCTTACACAGCACTATTGACTCTTTGCTTCCTCAATCTACTGGGAGAGGGAGCAGAATGAGGTGAGCTTAAGTTAAAGTGTTCCTTCTGTAAATTTTGAGGATTAGTTACTCTACGGTGCCTGCAACTAAAGAGGTCAGTAAAGGCTTGTTTTAAAGCTAATTTACTGATTGTTGAGAATATGTGAATATTTGAATATGTCACAGTTGAACTTTAAGCTGCTGTTGCCAATGGACACATCAATAACTGGTGTTGTCTATCCTTCAAACCCAAAGGCAAGTTTTGAGTTCCTATTCAAGTGTAACTAAAGAAGACAAAAGTGAGGGCACAAAGCTAAGGAGGGTTATATAGTAGTAGATAAGGAGGGCTATCTAGCTGGGCTGAATGTTGCCAAAGAAAAGGCAAATTAAATGGTGTACTTACTAGTGTGGGTCCGAGGATCGGATGAGGACCGGTCTGTGGGAGGATCGTGAAGTCCAAGATGTGTGTTCTCAATGGAGGCTGGTGTACTGCCTGAGGCTACTCATCTTGAGCAGGCGAGAGACGGAGAGGAGGGGCGGGGGGCGGGTGGCAGCACTAAGATATTGTCCGTATCCCCGCTGCTGTGATGTGAAGTTCCGGCGGTGTACACGGGTAGTGTTTGACTGGGCTGCTGTGACTGCAGCTGTGGGTAGTGCGGCTGAGTCTATGTGTGGACCAGGGCCCGACAAGTGCCCGAGCATTAATAGTGTGGTGGGTCAAAGTCAGCAGGGAAGCTGACGAGGTGATGGGTGATCAAGTCGGTGTAGTCAAGGTGGAGGTTCAAGTGTAACTCTGGCCAGGCTATGGATCTTCAAGGATTTGCATATTTATAGCAAGCAATAAATTTGTTATAAAGCAAGACCTTTGCTAACCTCTGTTGTTGAAGAATATGGAGAAGTTCCTCCTCTAATTTCAGAAGGGTAGGCTTGAAGTTGTTGAAAGTTGGTTCTCGGCCCTCTTCTCTCTCCCCTTCCAAAGCACCTCTGTTTTGTTTACCTTAGAGATTGGGAAGCTGTCTGTCTGCCAAGCTACTGCTGGGAAAGGAAGCCAAAGAAGCTGAGCTGCTGAAAGTTAAAGTGTTTCGGCTGTAAATTTCGATGCTGAATTGCTCCACAGTGGAGGGCTTGTTTTGAAGCTCATTTATTGTTTCTTAGGTATATGTAAATTTTGTTAAGGTCCATAGCCTTACCATAGTTGCATTTAGGCCTTTGCTGTCATTGGACACATCCATAACCACTGTTGGCTTTCCTTCAATAGAGCTGTCCTTTCATATTGTGCATATGTTTATATTTCAGGATCATCAGCATTGCTTTAGATCAGGGGTCCTCAAACTATGGCCCGCGGGCCACATCCGGCCCGTAAGGGTTCTTAACCCGGCCCGCTCCTGGCGGTGGGTTGTGGGCGATGAGATGCGGGTGAAGGGCGGCGGGGGACAGGCACCGGGTGGCGCTGTCTTCACTCCCTCCCAGTGGCGTAGCGGGGGGGGGGGGGGGCGCCTGCCCATTGGGGGGGCGCGTCACCGCTGCATCAGATGCGGCTCTCTAATTGGGCCGCCGCTCGCTCCTCAAGGGGGTCCTTAGGAGGCCCCAGCGGGCGGACCTCTACGATGCCTGATTAGAGGGCCGTGTCTGCCTGATCCAGACAGCCTGGATTGCATACGAGGCAATCAGGCATTGTAGAGGGCCGCCCGCTGGGGCCTCCTAAGGACCCCCCTGAGCGGCCGGCGATTACATAGCAGGCGGGCTGACCGGCGCAGGTGGCAGAAAGGTGGCGGAGGGAGCCACTGCAACTGCGGCCACAGCAGACCTCCCACAACCAGGGAGCCCCCACTGACCACCAGGGTAAGTTAAGTAGTAACCAGCACGCTCTGTTGCAGCAATTTTTTCAATTCAGCCTGGCTTCCTGACCAATCAGGAAGCCAGGCAGTACGTCATGACTCGTGTCACGACTTCCTGATTGGTTAGGAAGGCGGGCTGCCTACCAACAAGTGAAGCCTGCTTCCCAGCCAATCAGGACGCCATGATGCAAGTCATGACGTACCACCTGGCTTCCTGATTGGCTAGGAAGCCGGCTTCACTTTTTTCTAGGCAGCCTGGCTTCCTGACCAATCAGGAAGCCGGGCAGTACGTCATGACTCGTGTCACGGCTTCCTGATTGGTCAGGAAGCCAGGCTGCCTAGAAAAAAGTGAAGCCGGCTTCCTAGCCAATCAGGAAGCCAGGTGGTACGTCATGACTTGCATCATGGCGTCCTGATTGGCTGGGAAGCAGGCTTCACTTGTTGGTAGGCAGCCCGCCTTCCTAACCAATCAGGAAGCCAACAATGTCTGAGGGACAGTGAACTGGCCCCCCGTTTAAAAAGTTTGAGGACCCCTGCTTTAGATGGAGTGTGCTCAGTTGTTTTGCAGCATGTTGTCTATTTCCAATAATTAAAACATGAAAATGACAAGCACAATTGTTAAACATGAAAGACCCATCACTAAAATCACTCACAATGAACTCATTTACAGAACCCTATGTGCTTGAAAGGGTTAATCTTTGTAAATGATCTTTCAAAAGTTAAAGTCAGCCAATTTTTTTTTTGATTGGTTTTGGATAGAGTGGGGAGGAGTTTGTTTCTGCCACGTTTTATTTCTGTCTGTGACCTCATTGGGAAGATTTTCTCCCAACTGTCCCTGTTACACCAGGAAAAGGGGAAGCAATTGCCACTAAGACAAGAAGGCAAAGAAGACAAAAAAGACATCATCAGACATTCTTATCTTTGCCTACTCTACTAAAAATGTGTTTTTGTTTTCAACTGTGTCCCTTTTGGGGAGATTTCTGATTACTTCCTGTCCTGTCATTGGGAACACAGCACTAAAAATCTAACAGAGACTCTAACTCTTCCCTACTCTGTCCAAAACAAAATAAAAAGTATTTGCTGGAGTTGGGATTTAATTGAAGATATTTGTGATGCAAATTGTCCAAATGTCAGCCCAACCCTATTTGGTCTTGAATGACGTAGAAAGTTCCTTTAGTTGTCTACATGCTCAGCCAGATTTCACAAAGGGCTCTCTGGGTTCTTGAATGCCATTGCGGTGATAATTGAACAGCACTATAGCATGAAGGTGGGAGGAGGGGTGCAAGGCCAAGTTCTTGGTCCGGAACCTTGTTGAAAAATATTTCATGCCAAAGTAGCTAGGGATCTAGGGTCCCACTAGGACAAAAACAGAGGGTGAATCTGCCCAGTGGTTAAACAGACAGCATGTCCTCAGCTCTGTGTGAAATCATGCAGGGACCTAGAGGTGTTTGCTACATTATTTGAGTAAAGACTTAAGGTGACCATACACCTATCAATTTTTGTTCGGAAACCGTCCACTAATGGTCTTTTGAACGGTAATCGTTCAGCTGATGGGAACCCGACGATTTTAATTGCTGTACTTCTTGCCGAATTGCCTCGATCGCTCAGGATGGAAAACATTTTACGCATTGTACAAAAATCGATGGATTAGTGGCATTTTCGTATGAAAAAAACTTGCAGCAAGAACACTGCATATACGCAAACGAAAATCTGTTCTGTAGATTGATAAAATTATTGAAATCGACATTGGTGTGTGCATTATGGGCTATTTGAGCTTGGGTTCTTGGCAGCAACAAAATTTCCAATCAAAAATATATAGGTTTATAGTATGGCCAGCTTTAGTTGAGTTAGTTTGGGCAGACTTTAGAAAGCCTTAAGTGCTAATTTGTAATAAAGTAAGTAAAAACAACATGACTAGGACTCACAAGGGCAAGTTGTTATGTCTTTGCTCTCTGTTTCTATCAACATGTTCTTTGTTAGCACGTGAACAACTGACTGGCTCTAGGTTGATACCATGTCAAATTCAGGTACTTACACTGCCTACATTTAAAATATACATTAAAATATACATGAATTGATGGGCTAATGAATACAGACCTGAATTCATGTGAGTCTTTTATATAAGCCTGGAGTTCAGCTTTAAATATTTAAGGGGGTTTGGGTTTGCCATATATATGGGTCTAAATACCCCAGGTAATAGCATTTGCTTCCTAAAGGATTTATTACAGGTCAAAGTACACATCACAATAAAGAACTGGTTTCAGGTAAGATGATAAACCTCATTACCTCATTAGAGCATAATTTGTTTTCAAATCACTACTATACACTGAGTGGCCAGTTTATTATGACCACCTGACGTTTGAAGGCAAATTAGCTATAATTTTGCGCTGAAGTTGCTGGAGGGCCAGACCATTATAAATAGGGAAGCAGGTTGTTTACCATGACAGTAGAAGTGATTTTTTTCTGAATATATGGGTAAACAACGCGATTTAACAGCTTTTGAACGTGGGATGATTGCTGGCGCGGAGCCATGGAGCGAGTATCAGCAAAACAGCAGAATTCATGAAATGTTCAAGAGCAGCTGTTGTTAAAGTATTTAAAGACTGGACAGTCAGCCGAAAATCTGGGTCTGAATGTGCAAATTGTGGCCGTCAGCGACTAGTCAATGTTAGGGCAGAACGGAGAGTGGCAAGAACAGAAGGGCAACAGTGCAGTGTCAGATTCCTCGCATCACCTTTCAACATCTCGTGGAGTCACGAGGCGACCCAACGAAGTCATCTCGTGGAGTCATCACAAAGTACTAATGGGGTGGTCATAATAATCTGGCCACTCAGAGAGTGTGTGTGTGTGTGTGTGTGTGTGTGTATATATCTATCTATATCTATCTATATATAGATAGATATATACACACACACAAACACCATTTGTATATATTTATGCACACAGGTCTGTTGTGAAAGAGGTATATAAATATATTCTAGGTTTTAATTTAATCCTGACAAGAAAATCAAACCAATTTTAAACATTTTATTTCTCATTTGCAGCCTGTCTACCCAAATACATCTGTATAATTTATTGTTTGAATTGCTGTTTGTGTTAAAATTGCAAACAAAAGAAAATGATGACATGCATCATTAAAGGGACTAGAAAAGATTCTGTAATAAAAAAATAAAAATAAAAACAGTTCTAGTGGACTAGTAGCAGGCATGTTTGTGACATACAGCACAGAGTACTGAGTTAACCAGTCAATAGTATCTCTAGAATAGATAGCCGGGACATCAACAACCTGTACAGTGTACTCTAGTCTGTGGTCTAGAGTGTGTAACATGCAACACAAAGGTCCACAGTACATAACATACAGTGCAGGATACAGAGTGGAGTGATTCAGAATGTTACCATACAGCTAAGCTTACAGAGTTAAACCATACAGAACAATGTACACAATGGGGCAGTAATGTACAACATTGTGCACAAAGTGGGGTAGTCCAGAGCATACAACAAACAGTACAGTATAGATAAAATCTTTATACTGTGCAAAACATATCATGAAGGCTAACAATGTCTTTGGACACCATCCCCTTTATCATATTAATGAGGCTCAAGATTTATTGCAGTGGATGGCAGAGCATTTTAGTGCAAGACGGGAGTGGTGGCAGAAGTTTGAAGCATGAAGTGAGGGTGAGTGATGTCAGAATTTAAAACCTTACTACAGGAAAAAACTCAGTTTGCAGTGGGGCAACCCTCCACACCACAAGACTTACTGCTCATTTAGGTTTACGGTACCTGGGTAAAAGACATTTACTTACCTGATCCCTGCTCCAACAGGCTCTAAGAGCGGCACTCACAGCCTCCTTCCGCTATGCTCTGGCAGTCAGAGACCCGGTGATGTCAACACGTACAATGCAGGGGCCCGTAGCCCTGCATTATATATGTGAAGGCCGAGGATCAGTCTACATGTTGGAATGTAGAGGAGATGAGGTGAGTGTTGACTGCCAGGTAAGCAGGGATCAGGAATGTAGAGGAGATGAGGTGAGTGTTGACTGCCAGGTAAGCAGGGATTCGGTAAGTAAATGTTTTTTACACAGGTACCCTAGACCTAAGCTAGCAGTTAACTCTTGCAGTGTGGTAACCTCACTGCAAGGGAGGATTTGTTCTTTCCCCGGAGGTAGTTTTTAAGGGGAGGCATCTAACATATGTATACATTATGAATTAGTGGGTATAGGCATTAATGAAGTGTGGGAGCATGTCTTTACACAAACAGAGCCCAGTGCTTCTTGCAGTCTTCCTTTTTAATTTTCATGGGGTGCTTTTTTTTTACCATAAGTAGAGGGAAACCATAATGACACTGTATTGTATAGTGTGGCACAGCCATATCCAATTCTGCATACCTGGCTTTATATTATAAAATTTTTATAATATAAAGCCAGGTATGCAGAATTGGATATGGCTGTGCCACACTATACAATACAGTGTCATTATGGTTTCCCTCTACTTATGGTAAAAAAAAAGCACCCCATGAAAATTAAAAAGGAAGACTGCAAGAAGCACTGGGCTCTGTTTGTGTAAAGACATGCTCCCACACTTCATTAATGCCTATACCCACTAATTCATAATGTATACATATGTTAGATGCCTCCCCTTAAAAACTACCTCCGGGGAAAGAACAAATCCTCCCTTGCAGTGAGGTTACCACACTGCAAGAGTTAACTGCTAGCTTAGGTCTAGGGTACCTGTGTAAAAAACATTTACTTACCGAATCCCTGCTTACCTGGCAGTCAACACTCACCTCATCTCCTCTACATTCCTGATCCCTGCTTACCTGGCAGTCAACACTCACCTCATCTCCTCTACATTCCAACATGTAGACTGATCCTCGGCCTTCACATATATAATGCAGGGCTACGGGCCCCTGCATTGTACGTGTTGACATCACCGGGTCTCTGACTGCCAGAGCATAGCGGAAGGAGGCTGTGAGTGCCGCTCTTAGAGCCTGTTGGAGCAGGGATCAGGTAAGTAAATGTCTTTTACCCAGGTACCGTAAACCTAAATGAGCAGTAAGTCTTGTGGTGTGGAGGGTTGCCCCACTGCAAACTGAGTTTTTTCCTGTAGTAAGGTTTTAAATTCTGACATCACTCACCCTCACTTCATGCTTCAAACTTCTGCCACCACTCCCGTCTTGCACTAAAATGCTCTGCCATCCACTGCAATAAATCTTGAGCCTCATTAATATGATAAAGGGGATGGTGTCCAAAGACATTGTTAGCCTTCATGATATGTTTTGCACAGTATAAAGATTTTATCTATACTGTACTGTTTGTTGTATGCTCTGGACTACCCCACTTTGTGCACAATGTTGTACATTACTGCCCCATTGTGTACATTGTTCTGTATGGTTTAAAACAAAGTACTAATGGGGTGGTCATAATAATCTGGCCACTCAGAGAGTGTGTGTGTGTGTGTGTGTGTGTGTGTATATATCTATCTATATCTATCTATATATAGATAGATATATACACACACACAAACACCATTTGTATATATTTATGCACACAGGTCTGTTGTGAAAGAGGTATATAAATATATTCTAGGTTTTAATTTAATCCTGACAAGAAAATCAAACCAATTTTAAACATTTTATTTCTCATTTGCAGCCTGTCTACCCAAATACATCTGTATAATTTATTGTTTGAATTGCTGTTTGTGTTAAAATTGCAAACAAAAGAAAATGATGACATGCATCATTAAAGGGACTAGAAAAGATTCTGTAATAAAAAAATAAAAATAAAAACAGTTCTAGTGGACTAGTAGCAGGCATGTTTGTGACATACAGCACAGAGTACTGAGTTAACCAGTCAATAGTATCTCTAGAATAGATAGCCGGGACATCAACAACCTGTACAGTGTACTCTAGTCTGTGGTCTAGAGTGTGTAACATGCAACACAAAGGTCCACAGTACATAACATACAGTGCAGGATACAGAGTGGAGTGATTCAGAATGTTACCATACAGCTAAGCTTACAGAGTTAAACCATACAGAACAATGTACACAATGGGGCAGTAATGTACAACATTGTGCACAAAGTGGGGTAGTCCAGAGCATACAACAAACAGTACAGTATAGATAAAATCTTTATACTGTGCAAAACATATCATGAAGGCTAACAATGTCTTTGGACACCATCCCCTTTATCATATTAATGAGGCTCAAGATTTATTGCAGTGGATGGCAGAGCATTTTAGTGCAAGACGGGAGTGGTGGCAGAAGTTTGAAGCATGAAGTGAGGGTGAGTGATGTCAGAATTTAAAACCTTACTACAGGAAAAAACTCAGTTTGCAGTGGGGCAACCCTCCACACCACAAGACTTACTGCTCATTTAGGTTTACGGTACCTGGGTAAAAGACATTTACTTACCTGATCCCTGCTCCAACAGGCTCTAAGAGCGGCACTCACAGCCTCCTTCCGCTATGCTCTGGCAGTCAGAGACCCGGTGATGTCAACACGTACAATGCAGGGGCCCGTAGCCCTGCATTATATATGTGAAGGCCGAGGATCAGTCTACATGTTGGAATGTAGAGGAGATGAGGTGAGTGTTGACTGCCAGGTAAGCAGGGATCAGGAATGTAGAGGAGATGAGGTGAGTGTTGACTGCCAGGTAAGCAGGGATTCGGTAAGTAAATGTTTTTTACACAGGTACCCTAGACCTAAGCTCGCAGTTAACTCTTGCAGTGTGGTAACCTCACTGCAAGGGAGGATTTGTTCTTTCCCCGGAGGTAGTTTTTAAGGGGAGGCATCTAACATATGTATACATTATGAATTAGTGGGTATAGGCATTAATGAAGTGTGGGAGCATGTCTTTACACAAACAGAGCCCAGTGCTTCTTGCAGTCTTCCTTTTTAATTTTCATGGGGTGCTTTTTTTTTACCATAAGTAGAGGGAAACCATAATGACACTGTATTGTATAGTGTGGCACAGCCATATCCAATTCTGCATACCTGGCTTTATATTATAAAATTTGTATAATATAAAGCCAGGTATGCAGAATTGGATATGGCTGTGCCACACTATACAATAATACAGTGTTCTTAGTTAGCCTTAGTTAGCAATGGCAAGATCTACTTATTAATTTCATTATTTAATGTCTTTTTTTTCAATATTATATAAAGTTAAACAACATTACAGGCATATATTATTTTTGTTCCATGTGTCCAGCCCCCATGCGGTGCTGCAGTACTAATAGAAAACAATTTTGTTTCTGCCTGGAGATCCGAACCATTTAAATTACCCTTTTATCTCATTTTTGTCAACCCTATATACCAAAAAGATAAACCAGCTAACAAGAGTGGCTGGTTTAAAAAGGGTTAACAGAGGATCGGGACAAGTATTCCAATTACAAAAAGAGTTTATTAGATAAAATATCAGTTTTGGACATAAATATCATATCCCTAACTGGTTTTAAAAAAAACAAAAAAGCATGACATACAATTATAAATCTTCAGGTATGCAGATATATAATAATAATAATCTCATGGTGTGCATGTACCTCTCAGTAAAATACTGACTCCTGGGGTGGACATTCCAGGAGAAGGAGAGGGTCCCTACATCATTCTTACCTATGTGATAATACAGGAACTGTTGGGCTGCAGCAATGTTCCACTAAGTGTGTAAGAGGAAACAAAGAGTTTACTTTTTTTGATGGGTGAAGGTTTGCTTTAGGTAATGGCATATATACATTGAGGGTTATTCATTAATGAGCCGAAGGACCCAGCCATAGCTTCGACTGATCCTTTAGCTCGCTTCGGCTGCCAGAGTACTTCGGTTTAGTCGAACCGAAGGGCTGCTGTATGGGCTATTCACTATAGCAGCCACTCAGCCAAGCCAAACCCATATGCTTCGGCTCAGCTGAGCCGTAGTGTCACCCGAAGCGTGGAGAAAGGTCTGCCGAAGGGCCAACTGTTCTTAACGCAAAGTTGTATTAACAGATCAGCGTCCCAAAATGACCTGGGGATGCTGATCTTTCATTAAACAATAACTGGGCGGAGCCGGCCTTGATGTCATGAATGGTCCGCCCAGTTGTTATTTATTGCCCGTATTTGCTAGAAGACTCTGGCAGGTGCCGGCCAATAGGGAATAGTGATGAGCCGAACACCCCCGTGTTTGGTTCTAACTCGAACTTTCGAACATGGAAAAAGTTCTAACTCGAACTTAGAACTCAATGCAAGTCTATGGGGGTAGAACTCAGAAAATTAAAGGTCCCCATTTTGAAGCCTTATATGCAATTTATTGGCCATAAAAAGTGTATGGGGATCCGGGTAGTACCCTAAATGACAGGAATCAATGAAATTTAAAACGAAAAAAAACCTAAAAAAATATTTTTTAAAGGAACAGTGATTTTTACATGATTTACAGGGTAAGAGTAAAAATGAAAAATTCCTTCAAATATCGTGCCTGGGGGGTCCCCATAACCTGCCTGTGAAGTGGTGGATCTGTAGGATGTATAGAACCTGCTGCACTGCTGCAGCAAAAAGTGACATTTAAAAAGAAAAACAAATGACATTTCAATTGAAGGTAATTGGTTTTCCTTTAATCTATTAAACAACTGCTTAAGGCAACAGCCTGTATGAAGAGGACACATTTTGGGACACTCGGAACAAGTTTAGTGATTTTTTTTGATAACTTATGGTGCCTCTTTTGCAGGCTTTGGATGAAAGTAACAAAAGGTGCTTCAAAAATGGGCCTTTGGTGCCAGCTAGTGCCTTCACACCGTAACCCTCCAGAGGTATTCCAGAAGAGTGCAGGGTTGGACCCTGCGATCAAATATTGAAATGGTATGCATCCGGTACACCGGTCAGTGCACCCAAATATTGGGCCTTTGGTGCCAGCTAGTGCCTTCACACCGTAACCCTCCAGAGGTATTCCAGAAGAGTGCAGGGTTGGACCCTGCGATCAAATATTGAAATGGTATGCATCCGGTACACCGGTCAGTGCACCCAAATATTGGGCCTTTGGTGCCAGCTAGTGCCTTCACACCGTAACCCTCCAGAGGTATTCCAGAAGAGTGCAGGGTTGGACCCTGCGGTCAAATATTGAAATGGTATACACCTGTCACATGCAAGTGCGGAAAAATTGTGTCTCAGTCGGTGGTGCACAACACAGAGAATCTAAGTTGAAGAATGCATAATAATCTCCCACCAGCGTAGGCAGCCTAGGAAGTGTTTCGAATGCAGAGATACCCGATCTATTCAGTAACATCAGCATCAGGGGAGTGATCTAGGACTGATTCATCTTAATAAATGTCAGCCGGTCTTGTCAGCCGGTCTACAGAGTCTGTGGACAGACGCACTCTTTTGTCTGTGACAAAACCTCCAGCAGCACTGAATGTCCTTTCAGAAAGCACACTGGATGAAGGGCAGCCCAGTAGCTCCATGGCATATTGGCTAAGTTCTGGCCAGTGATCCAATCTCAGCACCCAGTAAGCCAGTGGATCATCCACTTGAAAGCTGTCCAGGTCTGCCCTTGCCCCTAGGTAGTCCTGCACCATATGGTGAAGACGCTGGCAATGGGTGCCTAAATGTAACATCCCTGGGCGTCGTGGATTAAAAAAATTGTGGAAGGCATCAGTCAAGCGGCCCCCTTCTCCACCGCTCTTCCTCTGACCAACCGCAGCCTCAGAAGCACCTCTTTCGTCTCTTGGTAACCTATTAGTGCCTGGAAAGGTGTTACACAAGTTGCGCTTTAGAGCGTCCTCCAGTTGTTTCATCCTGTGCTCCCTCTGTGAGGGCAGGATGAGATCTGCAACCTTACGCTTGTATCGTGGATCAAGAAGGGTTGCCAACCAGTAATGATCCCTCTCCTTGATACCACGGATCCTGGGGTCCTTTAGCAGGCTTTGCAGCATAAGGGAGCCCATGCAGCGTAAGTTGGAGGAGGCATTAGCTTCCGAGTCTTCATGGTCGCTGAGGATGACACTATCATGCACTACCTCCTCCCAGCCACGTACTACTCCTTGGGTTTCCTGTGACACAAAACCCTCCCTTGAAGCATGTGTTATGTCATCCTCACCTTCAATGCCCCCCCAGCTGACATAATCCTCCTCCTCATCAATATCTCTGTATATATATCTTTGTATATATATATATAGCTCTGTATATATATCTCTGTATATATATATCTCTGTATATATCTCTCTGTATATATATCTCTCTATATATCTCTCTGTATATATATCTCTCTATATATATCTCTCTCTGTATATATATATGTGTATATATCTCTCTGTATATATATATCTGTATATATCTCTCTGTATATATCTCTCTGTATATATCTCTCTGTATATATCTCTCTGTATATATCTCTCTGTATATATCTCTCTGTATATATCTCTCTGTATATATATCTCTCTGTATATATATCTCTCTGTATATATATATCTCTGTATATATATATATCTGTATATATCTCTCTGTATATCTCTCTCTGTATATCTCTCTCTGTATATCTCTCTCTGTATATCTCTCTCTGTATATCTCTCTCTGTATATCTCTCATCAGTCTCCTTCAACACACTACACAGGGCCGCGGTGTCAGCAGCCTTATATAGTGTGCTGCAGGGACTTAGCTGTGAGACATGATTGGGCAGAGTCATCGTGACTTTGCCCAATCATGGCTCTATGTTTGTACTGAGCCCTGATTGGCACAGTCTTGCACCTGACCTGCGGTCAGGTGCAAGACTGTAGCCAATTACCGTTTCGGACGGCGCAGTGCATTGTGGGATGTCCCGCGGTCGAACAAACCGCGGACATCCCATAATGTTCGGTGTTCGGCGAACGCTCGAACATGCTATGTTCGAGTCGAACATAGGTTCGACTCGAACGCGAAGCTCATCCCTAATAGGGAACAGTTAGATGGAGCTAGCAGTGATGTCACTACCAGTTCCACCCAATTGTTTATATTTTGCCTGCACCTGTTCATCGTGTGCGGTCAGGTCAGAGTGCATTGTTGTTTTCATTATTTTTTATTTAGTTATTTTTTTCATTAACCACTTGCTGTCCGGGGCATTTTGTTACTATTTACGCACACATGATAAAATAAAAAAAATTGTCTAGAAAAGAACTTCAGATCCCCAAACAATTATATATGTTCTGAAAGCAGAGGCCCTGTAGAATAAAAAATGCTTATTGCAATTTTTTATGTCGCACTGTTTTTGCGCAAATGTTTATTAAACCAGTATTTTTAGGAAAAAATAAACTAAATGGAAATTTAGGACACAGAAACATAATATAATACCCAATTTTTGGTACAATATGAAAGACGAGGTTACAACGGCTAAATAGATACCAGGCATGTCAAGCCTTAACATTGTATAAGCCCGTGAAGCCGCAAAAAAGGTCAATACCCCAAATTTCCCATAGGGAACATTTTAAACGCTTTTACCACTCATCTGTTTATTGCTAACAGTGATTGATGGCCCTAGAATTATTGCTCTCACTCCGACGTTCGCAGCGATATATAACATGTATAGCGCAATTGTTGTTTTGGCACGTAGGCGCGCCGACGCGTGTGTGTGGTGGCGGGGACTAATGTTACTTTAATGTTTATAATTTTTAAACACTTTTTTTCTACACTAACCCTATTGCTATCACATAGGGAGCTATCAAGCACCCTATGTAATAGCAGATAGGGTGTGACAGGTTCTCTTTATGGAGGCATCAGGGGTCTTTCAGACCTATAATGTCACCTAGGGACCCCAAAGAAACTGAGGAAGCAGAGATCTGCTTCCCCAGCTTCATCTCCTGTCTGTAAGAGCCGGAGACTGTAACGAGTGACATTGGAAGTGATGTAATACACATCACTTCCGGGTCCAGTGATCGGAGGAGAGATCAGCGGCTGGAAGCTGCTGAATCTCTCTCCGATCACTGCAGGGAGACCCGCTGAG
>NW_017307300.1:416329-426909 GCF_000935625.1 Nanorana parkeri
AGCCGCTCCCGGGCGTTGCACGGGAAAAGCTGTGCCCGGGGAAGCCATCGGCACCCGCGAGGGGAGCCGCATGGTACAAACGATCCGGCGGCTGTACAGACGTCGGATAGCTTGTACATTAACAGCAATCGCCTGCTGTTAAAGCGGTACCAAAAACTACAGCACAGCAGCCTTGTTTTAACCACTTTAACGGGCCACCGTCTATAGGCATATTGCGGCCCGGAAGTGGTTAAAATATTTCTATTATTATTAATTTGTTTACATTTTCCTTTTTTTAACATTATCCTATTTTTTTATTTTTTTTAAATAATTTTTCAACATTTTTTTCTCATGCATTTACATTTTTTTTTCTATTCTGCTCGCTACCTCTGAGGTACCGAACAGAATAGCGGAGCCGAATGCCGCTCGGCTATTCACTTATTGCCGTTCGCCCCCTATTAGAATAGGGGCGAACGGCAGTGAGTAAGCTGCCGGAGATTTGGCACAGCTGATCCAGATTGGATTGGCTGAGTCGAAATCCTTCTGCACTTCGGCTCAGCAAAACATGACCAAAGGCAGCCGAAGTACAGCTGATTTTAGCCGATGTACGGCTGATTTTAGCCGATGTTCGGCTCACTTCACTTCACCCCGGTTATTTACTCGCCTGCCTTCAGCAGCTAAGTGAATAACCCCCTTTTGTTTAACCAAAAAAGATAACACCGAACACAGTATCAGTAGGGATGCTATATTAGAGGTAGAGTATATACCAGGGGTCTACTTATTTTAAATGTATTACTTTTTATGCTATTGTGTTAAATCCCTGTTGCATTTGTGGTTGATGCTCAGTCTCTAAATTTATAGATCGGAGTAAACTTTATTAGCATTTTTGTTACCTTGAAATTGAATGCAAACTACATAATTAATAGGTGGAATACATGTAGAGATAACAGCATGGACACTCTCTGCCTTTACACCAATAATGGTAATCGGTCTGCTGTCCCTGGAATACTATGTACTGCATATAATAGTTAAAGTAACATTTCTATTTACACCTTTTGGGACCTTTATTGCTTTATTCCACTTCAATAACCCACACCTGTAATTAATTTTTTTTTCCCATTTGCATTTCCATTATGCTTCTCACTGCTGCTTTTTCTAAAGCTGTCTGTATCCAGCAGAATGATTTCTTTCTGTACAGGGATGCTAAGAATGTATTTCTGATTTCTTGAGATCTTTCCACTTATAAAGAAGACACAAAGTTATAACAGTGATTTGGATAGTTGTATGTAAATCAAGTTAAAAAAGACACATGCCCATTAAGTTTAACTCAAAAAGACTCTTAACCAGCAGTTGATTCAGAGGAAGGGAGGAAAGACCTATAAAGCATTGGTCCAATGTGCTCTAGCAAAGAAGAAAAAATCAGTTCTGATCCCCAAATGCTATCAGACAACTTCCTGGTTCAACATTTTTTTGATGCTACTCCATATAAATATGATTACCATGTTACCATGTTTGGAAGAATAGATCCTTGACCTTGAAATCACAAACAGAGGTGCACTGTGAAGCTAAGGTAACACTCTCATTTTGGTATCTAATATAAGGCATTAATTGGACATGCAGTTCAGTGTTGGATACTAGTATACAACAAAGGTGCTGTGTAAATTGGAAGAATGCAGAGAAGGTCAATTAGGTTAATAAAGAGCATGAAGGACCTCATCTATAAAGGTTAATCGAACTGAATTTATTGATCCCTGAGAAGAGACAATTATAGGGGGAAATAATCACTTCATTAGAGGGCACACATTGTGACTGAAGGAAACTAGGTTTAAAGGGCAACTGTACTTTCCAACAATTGTTCTTAAATAAATACTAGGGATGCAACGATACCGGTTTTTCGGTATCGAGTACCGATATTTATATTCAGTACTCACGGATACCAATACTTCTGCTAACATCGAGCTGGCTTCTCGGGCAATCCGGAAGCCGAGCAGCATATCTTTACCCGCCCAGCTTCGTGATTGCCTGGGAATCCGGCCTCATGCTGTTTTACCGGCTCAATGTTGACCTGCCAGGAAGCTGGCTTCTCAGCCAATCAGCATGGAGCCGGCTTCCCGACCAATCGGGGAGGTGGGTCATTACCCGCTGCCTGGCTTCCTGATTTGCTGGAAAGCCAGCTCCATGATGTTTGTTCAAATCTATGCTGATTAGCCAGGTAGCCGGCTTCCCAGCCAATCAGCATGGAGCAGGCTTCCTGGACAATCAAGAAGGTAGGAGGCAGGTCATTGCCTGCTGTCTAGCTTCCTGATTGTCCAGGAAGCCGGCCCCATGCTGTTTGGCCGCCTCCATGCTGATTGGCTTCCCAGCCAATCAGCATGGAGCCAGCCAAACAGCATGGAGTCTGCTTCCTGGACAATCAGGAATCCCGGTGGCGAGTCACTACCCGCTGCCCAGCTTCCTGATTGGCCGGGAAGCCAACTCCATGTTACCTCGCGGCACTGCTGGACAGGGGAAATCTCCCTCTGACCGGAAGTTAGGGTATTGGGGAAGGTATCAGAGCATTTGGGCAAGTACAAGTACCCAAACCCCCTCAGTGCAGCCCACTAGTAAAAATACTTACCATTAGCCCGATGCTGCAAACTTTAAAGTGCAGTCCTGCTCAGAGCTGCACAGCCTTTCTCCCAAAAATGCCCACTTTGTACTGCATATGCAATCCACAGCCCCATTCATTCCTATGGGAAAGCTGGACTCCAATTAACCACTGAAGACTGCCATGAGTACAGTATTCCAAAAGGAAAAAATGGGGCTATAAAATGAGTGAATAGCAAAGGTAAACTGTTTAATCATAGGCATTTGACAACTTTGGTTTACGTCACTTACTATATAGTATTTGTATTATTTATTTTAATGGGTAAATGGTTCTAAGTATAGCATTTCATGTAAAGTGTAAAATGCATTGTGCAGTTTACCTAACTCCTTATTCATCTGGGTTATTTAGAAGAACTCTTGGAACAAACTAGAAAGTTACTGTTTGGGTAAGTTTCAGAGATGAAGCAATTCAATTTTATATTGTAGTTGCTGAGAGCTCTCAGATGTTTCCGAGCTGCTATCTGTCTTTGTGTTATACTGCAACATAATAAGACTGTATGTGCGAGTCTCATAGAGCATCGGTGGCTGGTTTTCTGTTTTTATGATTGTATTTTCAAGATTGACTTTAGGATTAAAAAAACTTTAGGATTAAAAAAAAAACAAAAAAAAAACTGTAAAGTGTTTTTGTGCCTATTTGTTTATTATGTTCAGGAAAAATAAAATTTAGTTTTACAAATATTTTAATATGTTTTAGACAGGGTGAATATTGAAATATTTTAATATTTCATAAAACCCCCCCCCTTTCCCCCCACCACTCTCTAACCCATCCAGCATGTCTGCTACTAACCTGCCTTCACCAGCTTGTTCCTTACAGTACCTGCCTGCAGACATTACTGCTGAGTTTCCTCTTCTGGTTCCTTAGAGGACCACACACTGTAAAGCCAATATAAAATATCCACATCATTAAGGCATTGATGTAGACTTCAAAAGAAAGACCCCCGCCTCCGGTAAACAGAAGAAGAGGAGATGCAGGACTGGAGTATCATGAGACTGCTGGTTTAAGTGCATAAAAATGGAATAGAACAATTATGGCTCAGAACAAAGTAAGAAGGTAAAGTGAGGTGAAGAATATTCTTATGGAGATTTATTTCAATGGAATGAAAGTGACATTAAAACTAGAATTCTCCCTCCCAAAACTGCTTTAAGGACTTACCTTGTGTGATGCCTCTTGATCTGAACAGCTTCTTCTTTTCACCTGTTTTCCAAAGTCCTTCCAGCACTGGTGCCAGTCTCTGATTCAGCGCAGGCTCGACTGGTTCCACGGAGTCTGTCGTGCGTGCGAGCTCCCAGCTGCCTGGCTGCATCCATTCAGTGTTAGCGGTGCTCTCCTCCTCTCCCCTCCGATGATCTGTAATGTGCATGCACCCGCCCACTCTTCCTCCTTCACAGCGTTCGAGAGTCGGGACTACTGCAGCGTGAGCTAGCAGCGCCGACAAAGTTAAGTCTGTTGGTATTTGCCAAGTTGTTTTGTTTTTGTTGGGGCATATATCTACTGCTTACTAACAGTTGATATATGCCCCAACATTTTTTTAAATTATACTTTAATTAAAAATGTGGCAGTAGATTAGAGTTGACATTAAAGCAAACCTCTGCTTTAACCAATTAAGATGGGCGTAATTTCCATGGTGCAGCACAGACCCTGAGTAGAGTAATTGTCCTTGTGTCTGCAGTGCCTAGGGCCTTGAGGCCAAATGACACAGTGCCAAGGTATCAGCATCACAACATATTACACCAGCCTGTGACTTACTAAAATCTGCATATATAAATACAAGAAATGAGTAAAATAGAATGTACTGGATGTAATCATCTTAATATAGATCACCTTATTTTCAGTGTATGGAGGACTGTTTACTATAATGACATGTCTTGGGCCAGTAAGACAGCAAGGTAAGAAGGTATGTACCAAGCCAAAAAAAATTCCTCTTCTGGCTTCCTAGACATTTGTGGCTAACTAGCAGGAAAAATCTGTCCATTTCCAGGTTTTTTTAAAACACCCACACACCTTCCTCTGTGTTTCAAGCATTATTCACCATGCTCCAGAACTATCACACACATCCTCTTCCCTGGTCCAACACTGGCACCCAGAATTATTTAACCCACTTCCTGGGAGTCCAGAGCATCAAGGAAATGTTCACCTGGGTTGTTGGGACTTGTTAAAAAGACATCATTATTTAGGTGAGCTTAGGGCAACTTGATGTTCTTGCACACTAGCTAAGTACAGGGATAGTGTTTGACTGTCACTTTGCCTCAATTCACATCTCTGTAGAGATTGAATAGAAAACAGAATAGTCTCTGGCTGGAATTTTCTGTAATTAAAGTATTTAACAAAGACCATTTTTGTTGTGTCCCACCTATGATATAATCTTTCTATTTTTCTGCTGACGCCTTGTGGTATTTCAGCACCACAGCCACTAGTTATTACCATCTGTTCCACCTCCAGTTCAGAGCTAGTAAGTTTAGTCTTTAGAGAGACCTTCCCTTCTTTCCTATGCTCCCTCAGTATAGTTGCCAGCTGTGAAGGACTCCCTTATACCCCGACTGGATATCTCCATCTTAAGCCTGTTTCCTGGGTGCTGGAACCAGAATCCAGTGAATATAGCATGGGCTTACCCCAAGAATCAGACAGCACTGACTTTGGAGTGGAAACATGAACTGGTTTATTGAAGAAAGCACACAGAGTTTATACCTCACAGAATCAGATAGAGTTTAGTGTGTTACATTGAACAATTCCCTCCCTCAGATAGCCGGGTGCCACATTGGAATTCCTTAAGCACAGACACTCTTTGAACCTAATGAATGTCCTTAATCAGATAAGAGCTTGATCCCATCATCCCAAACATTGGCCACTTCAGACAGCCTGCTGCCTTCACAAAATGAAGTTTAGCAGAGATGGCATCCAAACAAGATGGAAGTCCGGATGGTTCAAATCAAGTCAAATAGTGAAAAGCTCTCTCTCTAGATAAAATATTAAACAGGAAAACACACACAGCAAACAAAGTTCTCCGGGGTAATATATCTCTGCAGCCCTAGGTCCATAGTCAGTAGGAAGGAGGCTAGCCCTCAGACTCCTCCAGCAGCCCCAGTTCAGTTCAGTCTATCACACTAGCTTCATGGCAGACTCTATGCTGGGAAAGTCATTTTCTTTTTACACTTCAAAAAGCCTGATAAAAATCCTCAGTACTTACACGAGAAGTAAGATTGTATTGGATTTAACATCTATGTTTTATTGGAGTTCAGCTGTCTGTGGAAGCTGTTGAATGAGCATGTGACCATACTGCATACTGTATGGACATACTGAGATCTATGGAGATATAATTAGTACTGGAAACTGAAACTGGGTTAGAGGCTCTAGGGCTTAAGGAGGGGATAAAAAAGTGTTGATTTTGACATACATTAAGTAAAAAATATATATACATACACAAAGAAGAATGCATGTGAAAAATGTCAATGATAAGATAATATATACCTATCCAAAACACAATATAAGAACTTTTAAACCCCTGTGAGCAATCAATATCCTGCAAATAATTTCTAAATTTGTGAAATTCCATGTTTTTGTTTAACAATTACATTGTAAAGGATAATAAAAATAAATATGTTACCTTAAAGGTAAATGTATGAAAATGTAGGTTACCTGTATAAATTCATCAGGCAAAAAGGACAGCCAGGTACGTGCAAAGCAAGATCAAAGGAATAACACAATGTTAGAAATGTAAAATTTTAAGCATGCTCAAAAAGTCTGCCTATGGAATTTGTCATTAAAAAAAACAGAACACCACAATTTAATGCAAAGAAGCCTATTGCCAATTTAAATGCAAATGTAAAAAATTACAATAAACAGCCTCACCAAACATATTTGAACCTACATATGTTTTCCACATATTTTAAAGCGAAGTATTATTTTTATATCCTCAAAGATTTCATGCAGCCCATTTGCAGTCATTTTCTGTCTACTTATATGTACTCTATCAGTGGCGGCATACCATGACTGTAGGTGGGACTACTGATGGTGGCAATGTCTGTGACACATCTGTTCTTTTGCAGTAGGTTCAGGTTTATAATTTAGTTTTTCTGATTTCCCATCCCTTATTTTCCACTGTCCATATTTAGGCAATATTACAGCTTCAGGAAAAATGAGTCATGGTTGGTAACTATACCTTGAAAAGAGCCATCATTGAGAAATTGGTAGACATAGAACAATGTTGGATGGCTTGTCTTTTCTCTTTGGTTACACCTGTAGATAGTGCAACACTACAACAACATAATTAACAGTGATTTATTCCTTTAATATGCTTCCCAAGTTCCTTAGCATACTTTTTGAGCATCTGTCTCAGTAGTAATCATGTGCTTAGACAATCAATACAATTGCTCCTGGATCTGATTAACATGGAAGAATCTTGCTGTTTTAAGAAACATGAGTTAATAATCTTTCTTTTTGTTCAAGATGACCAGAAACTAATTATAAAACAGACTTAGCAGTGCGTATTCAAAATTGCCTAGAGCAATTAAAATGTTCTTATTTTTTTAATAAAAGGCAGTAATTATTCTAAGCTATATGAGTGTCAACTATCACTGAAGAATGGCGTTACAAATGCATGAGATTTCTGCTTGTGTGGATTTATTGCTCCAGTAAATAATTCATTTTTTAATATTGTGTAGCATGGTGATCCTGCACTATAAATCCATTCATATCTACTCCTAACATTGCAAAATTCCAGTATTACAGAGACCTGTCAATAAGGCAGCCAATGAAATGTGAATTAGGTAGTCCCACTAGGCCTAAAGGATTGTCGGAAAGCGGCACTATTCATTCCTGTGTTGGACAGTGATTAATATGAGCACCAAGGCACAGTGAACTAAATTCATGTTAACAGCCTTGGATTATAGAGCTTTCATCATGAAAAAAAAACTTAGAATATTTCTTTGATAAGAAAGTGCAGGTCTGAAAATTAAACTAAAACTATGTAGAAAAAAATTAAGTGGGATTTGTTCTATGAGTTTAACGTATACTCTTTTTTTCTAAATAGAACATGTATTAAAAAATTAAGAAGTATAGAAAGCATCTAATCATCTCCCTATAAGTGATTAGTGCTTTTTAAATGGAATGTGTATATATATAGATCTATATATATAGATCTATATATATATAGATCTATATATATAGATCTATATATATATAGATCTATATATATAGATCTATATATATATACTATATTGCCAAAGTATTAAAGTATTGGGACACCCCTCCAAATCATTGGATTCAGATGTTCCAATCACCTCCATGGCCACAGGTGTAAAAAATGAAGGACCTAGGCATGCAGACTGCTTCTACAAACATTTGTGAAAGAATGGGTCGCTCTCAGGAGCTCAGAGAATTCAAGCGAAGTACCGTGATAGGTTGCCACCTGTGCAATAAGTCCAACCGTGAAATTTCCTTGCTGCTAAATATTCCAGGGTCAACTGTTAGTGGTATTATAGCAAAGTGGAAGCAACTGGGAACAACAGCAACTCAGCCACGAAGTGGTGGGCCACGTAAAATGACAGAGCGGGGGTCAGCACATGCTGAAGCGCACAGTGCGCAGAAGTCGCCAACTGTCTGCAGAGTCAATAGCTACAGACCTCCAAACTTTGTGTGGCCTTCAGATTGGCACAACAACAGTGTTTAGAGAGCTTCATGGAATGGGGTTCCATGGCCGAGCAGCTGCATCCAAGCCTTACAAGTGCAATGCAAAGCGTTGGATGCAGTGATGTAAAGCATATCACTACTGGACTCTAGAGAAGTGGAGTGTAACACACTTACCTCTTCCGTGGTAAGGAAGGGGGTGAATGGCGCCTCCAGCCGCGCCTACCGACCAATCGCAGCAGCTGACGTCACTCCTCACCTCTGTCTCCAGTCTGCTGCTTCCTGTTTAGTTGCGTGAATTGAATTACTCAGTGTCCTAATGTCATCATGGAAGCAGAGCTCTTCTGATACCACCGAAACCGCTCTTCACTCTGAAATAATTTCCCTGACATATGTTTGTTATCTGGACTCTCCTCCACACCAGCCTGCTGAAACACAGCCTAAAACTACCTTGGATTACAAACTACCAAGTTGTTACTCATTATCTCCAGCAGCCTGTCAGGGATCTTTCAGCTGCAGCCTTATAACCTCATTGTCTCACTTTCCTTGCTGAGGTGTCTGCACTATACCCGGATCTATGGCTGCACCTTACTACAGGGTTCCACAAAGCTTACAAACACTTACCAAACTCTGCTGAGATCTCCTGCATCCATCTGATACAGCAAACAAAAATACTAAGACATTCCTGTGTTAATTCCAAACCTCTCATTTACCTACCTATAATTCTATTTTTAATTTACCTTGTGATTTACATATGACTTATTAACTAAGTATACTTGCCAGGAGGTATAGAGTGAGAGAGAACTCTATCATGAATTCACTATATCTCATGTTGGGAAAATTAGTACATAATGTGACTTTCTGTTAATAACAATGGATGTATGAAGTAATACACCTTGCTGTTATCATGGATGATTATATTACTTTCTTTAATTGTTGCACTCCATTCATTGGAACCAAGGGTTAAACCGGACATGTGAGTTACTCACCACTATTGTACTCCTGCAGTTGCGATCCATACAAGTTTAAATATTACATGGAGACGTGTTCTCTGGAGTGATGAATCACACTTCTCTGTCTGGCAATCTGATGGACGTGTCTGGGTTTGGCGGTTGCCAGGAGAACGGTACTTGCCTGACTGCATTGTGCCAAGTGTAAAGTTTGGTGGAGGGGGGATTATGGTGTTGGGTTGTTTTTCAGGGGTTGAGCTTGGCCCCTTAGTTCCAGTGAAGGGAACTCTTAAGGCATCCGCATGCCAAGACATTTTGGACAATTTCATGCTCCCAACTTTGTGGGAACAGTTTGAGGATGGCCCCAACATGACTGCGCACCTGTGCACAAAGCAAGGTCTATACAGACATGGATGAGTGAGTTTGGGTGGAGGAACTTGACTGGCCTGCACAGAGTCCTGACCTCAACCCGATAGAACACCTTTGGGATGAATTATAGCGGAGACTGCGAGCCAGGCCTTCTCCTCCAACATCAGTATCAGACCTCACAAATGCGCTTCTGGAAGAATGGTCAAACATTCCCATAGACACACTCCTAAACCTTGTGGACGCCTTTCCAGAAGAGTTAAAGCTGTTACAGAGGCAAAGGGTGGGCCAACTCAATATTGAACCCTAGGGACTAAGACTGGGATGCCATTAAAGTTCATGTGCGTGTAAAGGCAGGCATCCCAATATAGTGTATATATATATATATATATATATACTGTATATACAGTATAGAGTTCTTTCATGCCAGCCATCAAAGAAAACCCAAAAACCAAACTAACTTATTTCAGCTACTGAGTTGTTTAACTCAGGTTAAAAAGATCAGATTTAGCATTTTGTAAATATATGTGGAAGCCACATTGCCATGTCAAGGCATCTCTGATAATTGTGGTCCATAACTCTGCACCAACTATTAGGATATATATAGCAATGCGCAAACAGAGGGCAGGCTCACCTGAAGGAAGCCCCATTCTCTGTATACAGCATTTAGGGATGCACCGATACCCGATTTTCGGTATCGAGTACGAGTACCGGTATTCTTTTTCCGGCACTTACCGATACCGAATACCGATACCGGAAGTCCCATTAAGGAAGCCAGACGGTGTGTAATAACTCACCACCCGGCTTCCCGATTAGCATGGAAGCCATCTCCATGCTCCCTCGTCACTAAGTCTTGCCAATCAGGAAGCCAGGCGCTGTGTAATGACTCAGTGGCCGGCTTCCTGATTGGCTGGGAAGCTGGCTCCTGGCAAATCAGAAAGCCGGCTTCCTGATTGGCCGGCTTCCCGACCAATCAGGAAGCTAGGCGGCTCGTCATTACACTCTGCCCGGCTTCC
>NW_017307300.1:427073-430786 GCF_000935625.1 Nanorana parkeri
TATATTCTTAGGTAAGTATGAAATATAGCATATGCATTAACATCAAATGTACTGTATATACAGTAATAGTCAGCGCTGACAGTGCATCATCATTATCTTCAAACTAAATCGTCTTCGTTGGTTTCTTAGAGGGAGGAAGCAGACCACATCCGACGGGGAAATCTTCGATTACATGCAAAACAAACAAAAAGGACAGTGCCTTCTCCTCGTGAACAATATAAAAGTTATTAAATTAATAATAAAAAGGTTAACACTGCTCACAAACGGGGTTATGTATATGCATATTTTATATTTTTCACAGGCAGCCAGTAGGTGGCACTGTGGACTCATTTTCAGATGTGTTGCTGTTTCTCCCTACCACCTGTTGAAAACAGCATGTTGTTTATAGATCTCAGTAGCGCATGCTGACAATTACACTGTCAGGTCAGATGTTTGATAGCAGGTAAAACAGTTAAGTTGTGCTAATTGTGCAGAAATCAGTAAACAAGAGCACACACCATGAACAGGACTGTAAAAAGAGCAGTCTGGCTGGCACCTGTGGTGCACCACTGCAGATGTAGATGGAACAACAAGAGACTGGTGTGTAGCAGAAGCAAATCAGGACAGCTGAATGTAAAGGGGAGTCTGGTAACACAGAAGGATCATGCTTCACGAAGGATCTAGACAAGCCGGGTCACACACATTTACATCAGAGTTTAAACAGTACTGAATCAGTAACAAGGAAGAGCAGGGTACTGCTCAAACCAAATAATGACACAAACCAGTCAAAGCAGAGACTTATTCCTCATTGGATACTGTAGATGAGCTATCTGCTCTCAGATAACCCATAGTGCTCTTGTAATCCTTTGTCATGTGTTAAATGTTAATTTGCAAAACACATCCATTTTAAGATTTGGTTTAAACTACACACAGGAAAGTCCCTTTTAAGGTCAAGCCAAGACAGTTTATATTATTTCTAACAAATGTATTTAGGCAACCTGGTCAAGTTTCATCAGTTTCCCCCAGTTTAGCATCAATGCTCTTATTCTGCATGGAAATATGCAGTGCAGTTTTCACCTTCTAAAATGGAATTGAGAAAGCAAAGCACTAATGGGTGTCTCTTGGGAAGGCCTGAAAGAATACATTTTAGGACAGCACAACTTGAGAGGTTTAGAGGTTTTCCCCTGCTTCTCTTGAAGTGGACATTGATTTCCAGGAAAAAAACTTGAGAACATTGGATTTATCCCCTCTTCAGATTTATTAATGTTAGAAGCATATGCAAACCAGATGCGAAGCCAATGGAGACTGATCATATGGTGCTTTCCAAAGACAAACCAATAAGTGTCACGCATACAACCTCTGCCTTGTTTGAAAATTATTTTACTTGCAGCATTCCAGAGAATCAGCTGTGGCTGGTGCTACTGTAATCTACCACCATGACATAGATCACTAACTACCTGTACAGTGGATTTACAAATTGAAAAGTCATCCAAGAGAAGGCTGGCAAAGCGACCAAACAGAAAAAAAAATTGTTATAGTTAGGCATAACCCATTTTTTGCTCCATTGTTTTTATTCACTTCATTCTTCAAAAATGAGAAACGGGTGGCGAATGTTTAGGAGTTACTGCTATAGTCTCTAATGAGGGAGATTGTGGAGTGATAAGTTACACAGGTTTATCTATTCCGTGCTGCATATTTTGATTAGAGAAGGCTATGGCATCATATCTGCCTTCCAAGTCATTGGTGCAGTGGACAATTGCAACGACTTTGGCTAAGTGCGCAAAGCATGCTTCCACATTAGGGCACACTTACCTTGCAAGTGTGCCCCTCCACAGTGCTGTCAAATGTTCTTTGGTCCTTAGGGCTGCCCCACGACACGGCCATCCCTACTGCCGACACTTCTGGGTTCTCGGAAGTCCTCTTAGACCATTGGGTGGCCACTGATGATGTAACTCCTGCTCATGCACATATCAGTTATATTCTTCCCAGCAACTGGCCCATTCCCAGCATCTTAAAGATGCTGTGAATGGGCAGAGTGTGTATACTGCGCAGCACATGCAACATACAGTGCACACGAAAAATAAAAAGGCTGAAAGAAAAATATTTTTGGGGGCAGAAGAGACTCTGCATGTTTCCTCTGCCAAAAATCCTTACCTCTCAGTGATTTTTTTTTTTTAAAGTTCACACTACTTTTGCTTTAAAGAGCTGTTGATTTTTATTTCAAAAGCAGAATAAATGTTATTAATCATGGCTTCCAGACTATAGATGAAGTGCTATGTTTCCAAAGAGCAGCAGGACCTGAACTTTGGATTTTTTGCTGCTAAGTGGCTTATTTATTGGCCATTTGGTGCATGCCTATGGCTCTTACTGATACTAAAATTGCAACACTTTGTAAGGTGTCAGGAGTTTTTTGCTAGATTGTGGCATGGATCATATCTGATTGAGATGATGCTGTGTATTCACACATTCATTTCCCCCACCTTCCCCCACTTCCCCTTCTGCTGCATCTTTTTAACAGATTTCATAAGAATAAGCCTTGTAGTCCTTTAACACCCAGTGCTAATATTTTGGGCTTAACAGTGTCTCTTAAAGGAAATCTATAGTTGTTTTGTACATATTTTTCTTATTTATTTATTATGGTCAGGAGTTTAAAAATATTTATATTTTTTGGCCAGGTAAACATTTATTGCATTTTAGTATTATACTGTTTTCTATTCAGGCAGCAGATGGAGCTCTACTCTGCTTCTCACATATTCAGTTAGTTTAGTTTACTGCTGTGCTGAAAAAAGCCAGTAGTTCACATAAGATATTCACAATATTTTTTTTCAGACAGCTCTGTAGAGCTCATTATTCAGGAAATGGGAAATGAGAACACACACACACAAACACACCCATATCTTACTAATTTGCTATGCATAAATATTTCAATCAAATTAATTTTCAAGCCTTAGTTTTAATAGGGTAGTTGGGCACAGTGACTGGAGTCCCAGCCACTGTATGGAGTTCTACTGAAATGAATTACATTTTCCTGTCAGAAAAAAAAGCCTTCACCAGTAGCAAAGACACATGGTTTATTTATGCAGTGAAATGAATTGTTCAAAGCATATTATTCTTTAACTTTCAAAATCTTTTAGTAAATCATCAGTCATTTTCTAGAGTAAAATGCAACTACTTTAAAAATTCATAATGTATAATTTCAGCAGCTATTGTAAATAATAAGTTTTATAAATCTAAGTACTGTCCCATAAATGTATTTACATTTTACTTGTTTTGAAAGCTGAAACAATAAATCATTTTGACTGCAGAAGTAGCTTAAAGCCGGCCTGTCAGCTAAACACCATGGTATACTAAACCTGTACCTGGACAGACATAATATGTATCTTAGCTTATATTACTCACACTGATTCTGTTGCAGTTGAGTAGTTTCTTATATGTTCACATTTTAACTTCATCTTCAAGGTAATTGACAAATGATTATGTTTTAGCAACCATTTTAAGGCATGAAGTATACAAACTCTGATTTCCAAAACTTAATTTCACTCTGCAAAAATATATAGATCCAGAGTATATATATATATATATATACAGGTGAAACTCGAATAATTAGAATATCGTGCAAAGTTAATTTATTTCACTAATGCAACTTAAAAGGTGAAACTAATATATGAGATAGACTCATTACATGCAAAGCAAGATAATTCAAGCCGTGATTTGTCATAATTGTGATGATTATG
>NW_017307300.1:430811-461393 GCF_000935625.1 Nanorana parkeri
TATGTATATATACAGAGTATATATTATAATGTATTTCTTTTAACAATATGTTTGTTACATAGGTAACTCTATCTAGGGCTTCCAGCCCCCACCATGATGGAGCTATGGGAGATTCCAAGGAGGGCATTTACTCAAGCAAGGGACAAGTGATCCAGGCTACCATAGTCAGGTCCCTCAGTGGGGACACTGCGGGCTGCCCCAGAATTGTTAGCAGAGCAACCTGATTCTGCAGGACTGTTCCCCTTGTGCTTGGGATCTGACATGTACTGTTTAACCAGAACAATGTAATAAAGAACACCAGATAAAACCTTGGTGTACTCACAACCAATTGCTAAAGCTGGAGAGATTAATGACCAGAGGCGACCACGTCACTGTAGGGGGCAGCAATGACTAACCAAGGTGTGAACTGTGCGTGTCTTGCAAATAGGAGCAATGGCAGGAAGAGGCTACCTTAAGCTTTAGGTAAACAGGCAGCAACAGAGCAGGGAGTTCATGGGCACGACACTCAAGCTAATGGTGCAGAATATAATCGCCCAACATGTTAACCCTCTCTATAGAAACCAATGGAATAGGGGAGTAATGGTGGCATTTAATGCTACCAATTAGTGTAGTAACTCCTGATGCTCAGTCCCAATGACCTAATTATTAGAAGTCTTTAGAAAATGGGTCACACCAGAGTCTGTGGCACGGCTCTGGATCTGGAAAGTGCTCTGCTGCTAACTGACACAGTACCTGAAGGTCTGGGGAGCTTCACTGGCAGAGCCCAGTGATGAAGGACAGTGCTGCAGTCTTCGGCTCAGTGGGAGTTGGCTGAAGCCTCCAAGACATCATTGAAGATTAGACACTCATTATAGCTGCATAGAGAGCCCAGGTCAGCAGCATGTAGATTTTCTCAGTAGAGAAAATATGTACATCCCCCATACTAGCAAAAAGCTGAAGTATGCCAGGATTCAGAGGGGGTTATATCTGACTAGCCAATGACTTTCATGTTTGCCAGTGTCCAAATCCTCCTGTGGGTGGCAATATAATCCAGCCATATCAGAGTAACTGAATCCTGTGTCCTTTAATGGATGATAAAGAAAAGGCTTTTTAAAAAAACGAATTGTGGTGCTGGTGCTGTATGTAAGTAAATTGTAATTATAAAAAAAATTTATGCCACTGAAATTCATGTTACGTCATAGTTACTGCTCAATGTGCTACTGCACAAACTGAGAATTATAAAAAAGTGCAGGGAGTTTTTTCACTAATTTTGTACTATCACAATGCCTAATTGTAGGGGCAAGTGTGATAAATGGTGGCTCTAACAAAAGGGAAGTAAACAAAATACTTTCTGCAGTGAGTTTCTTCCTTATATACTGACCAAAAATGTAGGATACTGTATGACATTTTTCCTGTTTATTCAGATTCATTTTTTTTACCTAACCCCAAGTATTACAGAAATGTCCTCCCTTTAAAGAATTATACAATAAAAATATTTTACAGTTTCAATATAAAACTGTCTTAGTGAACTGCTTACGGTGCTAAATGGTTGATTATTTTCGTCATTCCTCAAATTAGAAGTGGTTGGTTTATCTATGACATTTCTTCTGAGTTACAATCGCAATCCTTCAACAGTAAATATTGCTTTCAACTGGTTGGCAGCTCAGTGATGAGAAAGGGCAGGATTTATGTCCAGAGGCCCTGTCGCCACTGTGGTGTGCTTTACATGAGAGGAATATACTTACGTCTTTTAAAATCATGATAGTGTTGACATGATGTGATACCTTTAAACTCCAGAAAATAATCACCTTTTTAACTCCTTATTTTATATATTCATATTAATACATAGTTTATTATATCAAATTAGTAAACAGTAAATTAGTAAATAAAAAATAGTATTAAATATATTAAAATGCTAAGTTAAAATGATGCAGTATTGTCTTTTATCCTTTGTAATATAAAAATAGAAGCAAACATTTTTGTTTCCTGTGAGCAGCCCAAAAGAGTTCCTGAACACATTCAGCTTTACACTCTTATGGTTTTTGCACCACCTCTCTCTGCTCCTCTCCTAAGTGTTGTATTACCTGGCCCCTGCAAACTCTGAAGAGACAGAACACTTAGGATATGAAGGCTCTATGCACTCCAACTTACAGCATGTGGAATGCACCCACACACATTTAAAGTCAAAATATACAGTTAGGGCAGACAGTGCACATGCAGTCAGAGCATGCACACACACACACACAGTCAAATAATAGGCAAAAAGCACACAATAGTTACATGGTTAAATAGTTATATAGTATTTGAGGTTGAATAAAGACACAGGTTCATCAAGTTCAACCTTTATGTGTATGTGTGTGTGTGTGTAGTACATGCATGTGTGTATATGAGTCCCTGTGTGGTCTTAGTTTTTAAGAGTACCTGTACTCCTGTATGTTATGTTCTCATCATACTAATCATACACAAGCATGTTAAGTCCCAGCACACAGGCAGATATTATACTAGTGTAGAGCAAAGAGTAGAGTAGTTGCATGTCTCACTTCTATTACATATGCAAAATAAGGGGGTTTACCTCCATTTTAGAAATGCCATGAAAATCAGTGGCTTTTGCCACTGGATCATTTGTGCATCTGGAACCAATGGTTTACATGATAGATAGAACAAAATATTATATAAACATTTATTACAAATGAATTAGTGTGTCCGGCAGTGGTTCTACCTGCTGAATCACCTTGGAACCTTGGCTAGCTCCTTGCCTGATCTCCTGTGCAAAACCTCAGTTAAACCTAGTTTTCTGCTGAACTCTGACCTCCTTGCTCCACCCTTAATTCTTCCTATTTAAGCCATGCATCTGCACTTCCTGTTTGCCAGATTATTGTGCTCGTGCCAATATTTTACTACCTGCTCCCACTGTGATACGATCCACTCATACTGCTATTTGTGTACCAACTCTTGGTCACTGATTTGCTGACTTCGCTTATCGTTTTCCACTTTAAACCTGATACCTCCGGCTAATGACCTTGGTTTTATATCTGACTACACTTCTGCCTGCTCCTATACAACTACCATCTACTTGTGTACCTAACCTAGCTTGTTATACCGGGAATTGGCCTGCTGTTTCAGCTACTGGACTCTGAGCCTGATTCCAGATCTTGACAGTTACCTTCTCTTTATCTCCCCTTAGAAAATGTTTTGCTAATGGATCCTATGTTTATTAAACACACTAGGCTTCTGCACCCCCCTGATCCCCTAGGGCATATAAGGAACCCTAGAGGCAGGCTGATCTAACATTTGACCTCAGGGACACCCATTAACTTGGCAAACTACAGAACAAAAAAGTGAGACAAACCTTATTTACAGAACTCAGATAGAGAACCTTTACGCCGACCTGGAATTCTGTGAAATTCAGCTCCTGGCTGTAAGATACTGGATTGTTTAGCTGCCATCTCCTTGTTTAGAAATCACCATACTTCATTCAAGGATCTAAGCAGGGGCTGACTGGCAACTTTTAGCCCAGGGGGCAAGAACAAGCCAGAGGCCCATGGTGCAGCGGCTTGGCCCCCCTCTTGCTTTGCCTCTTCTCCCTGCCTCTGCCTGCCACTTTTGCCATCCATGTTACGGTAGTGTGAATGGTCGGGGGATATGAGGACTCACTAGTCAGTCCATGAAAGGGGTAACTGGCTGGGGGATGGCTGCTGGGCTCCCTGCATGGTTCCGCTCCATGTCTGTTACTTAGGCACTCTCACCCACTGTGGCCACTGGACTTCTAGGCTGTGAGCTGTTAGGAAGGATAGTGGGAGGAGCCGGACAGTGTCAAAGTCAGTGTTCTATAATTTTTTTTACCCCCCCCATATATTTTCTCAACCACGTCACTTACGGTGGGGCCGCGTCATCTGAATCAGATGACCCCCTTTCTTCATGCACATGTGCACCTGGAAGTGATGCGGCAGTTACATTTCTGGGTTGAGCAAAATTATAGCACACTGATAGTGGAGGGAGGCCCTGTTAGTTCTGTGCACGCACGCGACCGCTGCGCCCCTTTTAGTTCTGTGACTGACTTCAAGCTGTAGAGGGACTACAACTCTCAGCACATTATACAGCAATGCAGAATAATACCATCAGCTATAGAGGACTACAAATCCCAGCTATACATTATACAGCAATGCAGAATAATAGTATATTAAATTGCTACATGCTCTTTGCTCCTCTGCTCTGGGGTGTCAGTCTGATATCTTGGTCAGAAGGTCTCAGAAGGGAGGGTCTTAGCAGGGGCGGATGGCGGAAGATCTGTAAGCAGGCACCATGTGGTTCCCCAGAAGGCTGCTGCTGCATGGTCCCCAGCAAACGTGGGATCTAACACAGTCGAATCAATTTGAAAAATGAAAGCACAGATATCAGTTTTTGTATCAGGGAACTCTCATCAATACTGGTATCAGGGCGTCCCTTGTTTGAAGGCCTTTGTAGGTGTCAGAAATCATGTGTAATAACACTAGCTAGGACACTGTCACCCAGCATGCGCGCCCAGTTTTGCTCCGCTCCCCTTCTGCTTTTTCTGTATAGAATTTATAACACAGAGTCAGCTGTGTGATGCTTAGTGCAGAGGTCAGTGGTGAAATTCACAGTGCAGAGGTCAGTGGTGAAATGCACAGTGCAGAGGTCAGTGGTGAATTGCACAGTGCAGAGGTCAGTGGTGAAATGCACAGTGCAGAGGTCAGCGGTGTGATGTACAGTGCAGAGATCACAGTGTGATGTACAGTGCAGAAGTCAGTGGCCGAACACACAGTGCAGAAGTCAGCACTGTAACACAGACAACACAGAAGTCAGTGGTGTAACGCACAGTACAGAGGTCAGCAGTGCAATGCAGAGTACAGAGGTCAGCTGTGTGACATAAAGTACAAAGGCAAGTATTAACGCTAGTGCTGAGGTGAGGGTGCGAAGCACAGTGCAGAGGTCAGCAGTCTAAGACATAGTGCAGTGGTCAGTGATGTATGCACAGTACAAAAGTCAGTAATAACGCACAATCCAGAGGTGAGCAGAGTGACGCACAGTGCAGAAGTCTGCAGTGTAATGTAGAGGTCAGTATGTAATGGAGTGCAGAGGTCAGTGGTGTAATGTAGAGGTCAGTATGTAATGCAGTGCAGCTGAGTAATGTAGAGGTCAGTATGTAACGCAGTGCAGGGGTCAGCAGTGTAATGTAGAAGTCAATATGTAACGTAGTGCTGCGGTGTAATGCAGAGGTCAGAATATAACGCAGTGCAGCGGTGGAATGCAGAGGTCAGAATGTAACGCATTGCAGAGGTCAGCAGTGTAATGTAGAGGTCAGTATATAATGCAGTGCAGTGGTGTAATGCAGAGGTCAGTATGTAACGCAGTGCAGGGATCAGCGGTGTAATGTAGAAGTCAATATGTAACGCAGTGCAGCGGTGCAATGCAGAGGTCAGAATGTAACGCATTGCAGAGGTCAGCAGTGTAATGTAGCAGTCAGTATGTAACGCAGTGCAGCAGTCAGCATGTAACGCAGTGCAGCTGTCAGCATGTAACACAGTGCAGCTGTCAGCATGTAACTTAGTGCAGAAGTCAGTATGTAACGCAGTGCAGCAGTCAGCATGTAATGCAGCTGTCAGTATGTAACGCAGTGCAGAGGTCAGCATGTGATGCAGTGCAGTGGCCAGTATGTAACGCAGTGCAGCGGTCAGCATGTAACGCAGCGCCGCAGTCCATGTAACACAGTGCAGAAGTCAACATGTAACGCAGTGCAGAAGTCAGCATGTAACGCAGTGCCGCAGTCAGCATGTAACGCAGTGCAGCAGTCAGCATGTAACGCAGTGTAGCAGTCAGCATGTAACGCAGTGCAGAGGTCAGTATGTAACGCAGCACAGATGTCAGTATGTAACACAGCGCAGAGGTCAGTTTGTAACACAGCGCAGTACAGAGGTCAGTATGTAACGCAATACAGAGGTCAGTGGTCAGTATGTAATGTACTGCAGAGGTCAGTATGTTACGCAGTGCAGCAGTCAGCATGTATCGCCGTGCAGAGGTCAGCATGTAACACAGTGCAGAGGTCAGCATGTAACACAGGGAAGAGGTCAGCGGCCAGTATGTAACGCAGTGCAGAGGTCAGCATGTAACATAGTGCAAAGATCAGTATGTAACGCACTGCAGCGGTCAGTATGTAACGTAGTGCAGAGGTCAGTATGTAACGCAAAGTAGCAGTCAGTATGTAATGCACTCTAGCGGTCAGTATGTAACGCAGTGCAGATGTCAGAATGTAACGCATTGCTGAGGTCAGCGGTCAGCAACACAATGCAGCAGTCAGCATGTAATGCAGCGGTCAGTATGTAACGCAGTGCAGAGGTCAGTATGTAACGCAGTGCTGAGGTCAGCGGTCAGTAACATAGTGCAGCAGTCAGCATGTAATGCAGTGTAGCAGTCAGTAACACAGTGCAGAAGTCAGCATGTAATGCAGTGCAGAGGTCAGTAACGCAGTGCAGAGGTCACACAGAAAGAACATGGACTTACAGTGACTCTTTTCCTCTCCTGTTTCAGGTGCCATCCTCTTTCCTCTGCTGGTGGGGGTGGGTTATTGTCCCCACATAAGTATGCAGATTGGGTGTTCTAATTTTACTAGCAGTATAGATCTATATATATAATGCATCCCTACTATATAGTGTTATAAGAAATAAAGTTAAATTTTTTTTAGCATTGCTAAAAGCACAAAAATGTATTTAAAACATACTACATGGAGAGAAAATGCTAGCTGATTATCTGAATTTGGCTTCAATATTTCCTGAGTCACTGACCTAGTGAGATAAATAAACATACATGTAGCCACATCCAAGAACTATAACACAGAACTTGTATTTCCACTTTATTAAAATGTCACTGAAAATCTATTAATCTCAAGGACTCCATATAAAAGGCCTGATCTATAAAGCGTGAAGTGTAGAGTGGTAAAATGAGCCTACAAACATGCAGTCAAAATCAATTGCAATTGGATGTTTGTGTTTATCTCTATGCATTTCACCCTTTGTGCCCACTACCAATCATATCCCTAACATATTTTCCTTCTTTTAAGGGATCTCCTAAACTTTGGCTTGCAAATGTGTTTATTTTTCCTAAAGTTACAGCACAAGGCTTAACTAACCAATAGATTCCATAGTGAATAAAACACAACCCATAGTTTTTCACTAATTCTATGATGAAACCATGACTCAGTGATCACATTGGTGTTTTCAATACCTACAGCTTCATGTTAATGAGGTGGAAAGAAAAGTATTTTTTTTTACAATCTTGAAGCCAGTAAGTTAAAAGTTTCCTTCAAATGTAGGAGGCCGGTGGTACCATAGCACACGGCAGGGGGTGCAGGCATCAGACATACCTAAAATTGTCAGATTCTAACGATTCTGATGACAAGTGTAAGAGACCAAAGGTCAAAGACACAAGTAGCAGGACAGGTAAGTATTGACACTGTTCTTTTGCAAGCTCCTTGATACTTAAACATTTTAGTTTCCTTCAGAATCAGCTGGTCCACTGTGCCCTTCCCTGATATCCTGTTTTAGGGTGGCTCCTCTCCCTTGAAGGTTCCTATGGAGCCACTCTTGTGTTTCCTAGTATTTTGTGTGTATCTCTACAAGCACACAGGCATTGCAAGGCAAGCCATTCCTCCTGCTCTGTGCTCTCTGATTCTTCCTCTTCCTTTGTCCAGCTAGTAGATGGAAAGCTGCTGGAGACTGCTCTGTCCCTTGTGATCTTGTACTGGACATGAAGTTCAGGGAAACCAAGCTGAGAGAGTTGGAGCTGTTTGAAAGAATGATGATTGTAAGTGCTTGGGCAAAAATGTAAATAAATATTTGCTGGACAATATATATTTGTGTGATCTGGATTCATTATCAAAACAAGTTTGAGAATGTTGAGAATGTAATACTTCTTTAATGACAGGTTTGCTTTAGATAGGATAAAGCAGAACTTTCCCTATCTCATTCTGCTTCTCTGCTTGAAATATTCTCAGCTGTCAACAGTCTAAAACCCCTAAGGGCCTATTCACACTATATGTGGTGACTGGAGTTTTTCAGCAAATTAACTACACAAGCCAACAATGCCACTATCCGTGTTGAGTAACACAGGCACTGTATTGCAGGTGCAATAAGGTGCCTGCTCTTCTGTTCACTGCTGGAGTGTAGTAAAAAACATCCAGGTATGAGACACACAAACACATTCACCCTGTCTCCCTCAATATATTGTTCAGAGCCAAAGTGGCTTAACAACTTGCCCAAGAGCTGTTAGGTGGGACGGAAAGTCATGCAAAGCTCTCTTTGGAAAGTCAGTATTTGCACAAGATTTTTTTTGGGGGGGAGCTCCAACACCACTTTTGGGAGACAGGTGGAATTGTGAAGACTGCGTGCTCTATAGCACCTGTGTTATGGTGCAGGCGATCTCACTGTGGGGGGGGGGGGGGGCAGGGCTTCGGTGCCATTGACTTCAATGTGACGCCACGCCCCCTCTTGCCCCTGAAAGCAGGAAGCCGGCCAAGATGTGATACAGTGTGTTCCAGCAGCTGACCGCTCTGGAACGCACTGGTCATGGTGTGAACAAACCCTAAAAACAAACTCACAGTTAGCTGTTGCAGCTGTAAGCTTGTTTTCAGCCTTTGAGTGTCCTACCATAATAGTTAAACTAGAGGTAGTAAAAGTGTTAAATGCCAGACATACCATATTGAGTCTGAATCCTCCTGTGCTGGACACAACAACACCTCATTTCAAGCACCAAAACCATCTATTCCAGCATCAGATTGCTATTGTATGTCTATGGGTAGCTTAAAGTCACCAGCTCATATAATTTGAAATATATTATATTTATAAATACTATAATATACAGTAATATAATATAAATAAACATACAACAGACATATGAAGAAAAGTTCTTATCAACAGGATACATATTTCCTTTAAGGCAAAGACAGAAATTCCAGTTTCTGCTAGATAAATCATGTGTTTTAATATGTGTAAGAGGACATGTTCAGGTTAAAGCCTATGCTTCACAAGTGTACATTATATAATAAACCTTATCAATATATTGTAATTATTTTTTTACCTAATTATAGATTTATTTAACACCGTTATTCACAAAATAAGAAAAATTGTGCCAATCTCATAGCACATTATTAGAGATTTAGGAGCATTTCCAAGAGGAGAATTATGAATCCTTGGAAATTTGTAATAATTGGCAACTATACTGTATATAACAGCTGCTAATTACATTTTCACTTATGCAACAGTCTCCCAATTTGCATTCCGCTGGAGACTCGGGCACAGATGATACTATTTTTTTTCCAGCTGTACAGCATACTTAGAATTGTCAGTTTATGAGGAAAAATGTGATGTGGTACCTAAAATAGAACTGTCAGTGATGCATCAAATCTTAGCACTGAGATGTTTACATGGCTGTTTATCCTCCATATTATCTGAAGTGTCATTTCAATGTCTTGATTACTCTGTAGTACACCAATGTGGTCTTGTGACCCGCTATTAGTTGCCGTATCATTTTGTTACTCATTTACAAGTGACAGTTAACTTCAGCTTTAGAAAGCAACACCAAAAAGGATACAACATATTAGTCAGAAGGTAGGATAATTAACTTGACTCTGTCTATTGTGCATTAATCTCCGTGTTGCCATATGGCACAGCAATATGGCTTACATAAGCAAAAAAAGTTTTTGTTTTAACTGACAGAAGTCTAAAAAGAAATCAAATGCTTTGCAAAAAAAGTAGAGGAAGCTATATTGAACACTTGAGGAAATATGATGACAAAGATCTAAAAGGATGGAAACTTTTTAAATTGCTAATCAAAACTCGAAATGCAGTAAGAGATGATCAGATACTCTTTCTTTAAACCTTTGACAATCATTGACATGGCCTATACATCCTGGCAAGCAAAGGGTTAGGAAAAAAAAAGCTTACGAATGCTGCAAGCTTGTTTTAAAATCCATCTGCCTGCTCTGCTCTGTAAATTAGAAGTGGCCTGGCCAGCTGTAGGATTCTATACATTAATGGACTCTTTTGTCCTGATATCTACATACAGTGAGCCTGTCACTGCATTATACTATTACATCAGGAGCTTGTGATATATAAGTTATGCAAAAATAGGTAAGTAAAAAAAGGTTTAAACAAAAATGGAATAATAAAACACATATAGGTAAAGATGATATATTCCTATATTACATAAATGCAATTTGTGCAACTAATTGGGTATTACTGTGCATGCCAAAGTGGGAAAAAGAGAATCTTTCAATACTCTCATTCTGACAATAATTCTAGGGCTATCTTTTATGGCTCACTCTAAAATTGTCAACCTTAGACAATTTGGGGCTTCACAATTTTCCATCATTTGGTGAGCACACACAATTTTGAGACTTGCTATATTTTGTATTTATTTATGTTGCACAGTCTTATCTTTTGTATTTTACAAAACAATGGATATTACATTGTGTTTGTATACATGAACATGCAATTTAATATATTTTACTCAAAATATAGGTTTCATAAACATTTGCACAAAGATTATGCAACATAAAAATTGCAACTACCACCTTTTTGTTTTACAGATCCTCGACTTTCATAAAATATATTTTTAAAGCACTACCCAGTTACTAGGACTGGGGAGGGGGAGGCTTTTATAACATGCTCAGATGACCTTCACTTTAAATATTACAACAGGGGCCGAAGCCAGTAGAGTGAATAACCCAGCTTAGTGAAGTGAGCTGAACGACGTTTGGCTATTCACTCCGGCTCAGTACGGCTGATTCCAGCCGTATATTGGCTGAAATCAGTTGTACATCGGCTGCTTTCGGTCAGCCGAGCATGCTCTGCATGTTCGGCTGAGCCGAACTGCAGAGGGACTTCAATTTAGCCGATCCAACAAATGTGTCGGCTGAGCCAAAGCTTCAGCGGCTCACTCGCTGCCGTTCGCCCCTATTACCATATGGGCCGAACGGCAGTGAGTGAATAGCCGAATGCCGCCGATGCATTTGCAAGGCACTATGAGGGGAAATTATCCAAACTGGAGCAGACAAAATCTGGAGCAGTTGCCCAGGGCAACCAATCAGCTTCTCTCTTCCGTTTGTTCAGTTAAGATTCAAAATTTTAAGAGAGAAGCTAATTGGTTGCCATGCACAGCTGCTCCAGATTCTGTCTGCTCCAGTTTGGATAATTTCCCCTCATACTGCCTTGCCAAGGCATCTCAGTAAAGTTTGAGACTATGGGACATACTGTATATAGTAATTTGCAAACTAAGAACAGGCTCAGTTGAAGGCAGCCACAGAAATATAACGGAAGCACAGACAGCAAAAAAAAAAGAGTAATTCATTAAATTGTCTTAACTACTTAGTTTAAAGACTGAGAGGGGAATTTATCAAAACTGGAGCAGTTGCCCATGGCAACCAATCAGCTTCTCTGTTCAGTTTGTTCAGTTAAGATCTGAAAATGAAAGCGATAAGCTGATTGGTTGCCATGCACAGTTGCTCCTCATTTTGTCCCTCCAGTTTTAATAAATTCCCCTCTGAGGCTTTTATTGCATATATTTGTAAATTCTGCTGCGTGCCACCGTCTGGACTGCTAGTGTGTTGCTGTACTGTTAAGGTGAGCCTGCTCTTAGCTTGTGCATTGCTATTTACAGTATGTTCCCATAGTTAGATTGTGTGACAGCAGGCAGGTAAAATCGCATGGGTGTATCCAGGATGGCATATACGTGTATCCCAGGTTCAGGTTGTACACAGACTTCTTCCACTAGGGAAAGGTAGAGGTAATTAGCCCAGCTGAAGCAAGATGCTCATTAGGCCTCTTTAAGAACTCCCAGACTGCTCAGAGATTTGCTCCACCCTGGAACCAGTTTTGTGCCTGAGTGGACTGGGGAGCTTTCTACCTACCTGTGTGGTGAAAAAGAAAAAACAAACTTGTGTGGTGAGACACAGCCTGTGTGGCAGTTTGTTGAATAGGGAGATAGGGGCAGCACAAAGTTGCACCTAGTTGGAAGTGAGGGAAACAGTATGTGTAGTATGTTGCCAAAAGGCAAGAGTTTCTTTTCATGTTTGCAGCAGAAGCCGTGTTCTTGGTATAACCACTTCCAGCGGAGGACGTACATTTACGTGAACCGCTGGAAGTGGTTAAATAACAATTCGGGTTTTTTTGGTCTAGAGCCTTGGTTCTCAACTGGTGGGTCGTGACCCAAAAGTGGATCGTGACCCCATGTTTAGTGGGTCACAGCGTGCCTTCCATTTTTTTAGGTGAGAGGCTCCTCATCCTCCCCCTAGCACAGCACTGTCAGTTTTTACACCAGCTTGAGTTGAAGCGGCTATGGCCATATGTACAGCTACCTCGTATGTCCTGTAGTGGTGCCTGAACTGGAGTGACGTCAAATTCTGGCTCCTGACTCCTCTACAGGGCACACAAGGGAGCTGTACAAGCAATGCACATATGGTTGGAGCTCCATCACAGCGCAGCATCCCACACTGGACCCCAGGCTGAGGATCCATTCTAGTTCACGTAAGGTAGGGAGACTGGGCAGTCCGGTGCAATTAAAGCACTGTACCATACAATTGCACCTACCATGAGTTCTGGTGTGGGAGGTGTGTTATGTTGCCATTCATTTGAATGGCATCCCAAACACACCTCCCATCCACAGTTCAATCGCAGTGCAACTTGGGTTGTGCCCTAATGACCAAGGACAAATGTGTGTCTTAAGGTTACACAGGTTCAGAACCACTGGTCTAGAATATGCTTATAAATGGCCCAATGACATACCATGGTACTACATTTACTGTTTCACCCGGACCAGTGGTTTAGAATTTAACACATCCCATAAATTACCTATGAGGTTGCAACCAAATATTTAATCAACAATTCTAACTAAAATGCTTTCCCTTACGAAAGATGACAACCATTTATTTTTAATAGCATAGTGTCAAAACTAGTATAAACAATGATATTATATAATGATAACTTTGAAATAAAAATACCTCAAGGAGTACATATCAAACCTTGTCATCTGTTTATAAAACCACTCTTTGATAATATCCTTGGAGGCTGAAGGTTCTTGATGTAAGCATGTTAAATGCATATTGTAGGGAAATCAAAGGATGGATGACAGTTTAATATTGATGTACAGCACCAAATCAATTTAGTGATAGTCGAGCAGCATTTTTATTGACAAATGATCAGTACAGTGATAACACCTAAACATAATCCGTTACAGCTGACAGTCACAGAATATTCTGGAAGTGTCAGCGGGTTCCAAAATCAGAAATTCCTTTTTGTTTTTTTAGTGAGAACCAAAAATTTTATACATTGCATAAAACAAATATTTAACCTATGTGTCTACTAGAGTTGCTGGACCATGTCCAGATGCTAAACTCCAGGCAGATATAAATGACACACATTAATGCAGTTCTGTAATCATTAATACATCTTTAAATGATTTATTATTTTTTAAGCAGTGTAAGTATCTTGATTTGAGAGAGAGAGGCAGCACAAGGAAGCAGTTAGTTGTGATGTAGTGCTCATGTGCTAACAAGAAGCATGCTGAAAAGAGAAGGTAGCAGCAGAGTGAAAGTGAGGGGAGCTCATTTGTCTGGTGCTTCCCCTTTCAATGTTCAATCACAGGCTTGGGGGGTAGTGGGTGGATACGCAAGGCATTAATATTTTATTGTAGCACAGATATAAATCCTTTGGTACATGAAATAGCTCCCTTATAAAATGATACAGCTGTCCTATAACTACTTCAGGATCTAGCTCCGGCAGCTCACTCGCTGTCGTTCGCCCCTATTCTCACAGGGGTCGAACGGCAGTGAGTGAATAGCTGAATGCCGCCGAGTGGCATTCGGCTCAACTATTCTGCTCGTTACCTACGAGGTAGCGAGTAGAATAGAAAAAAATTAAACAAATAAAAAAAATAAAGTTTTACAATTATTTAAATAAATGTAAAAGGAAAGATTTAGAAAGTTATTAAAATAATACAAACATTAAATAAAAAAACAGTATGGTTCAGGAGGGATTTAATTGTTTTAATATGTACTGTCCCTGTGCGGTTCCCCATGAAACTCATATTACACCTTTATGCAGGAAAGCAGCTTGGGGGCCCCCCAGTAGAAAGAAGGGTACACTAGTGCCGCTTGTAACTCATTCCCCAAAAATGTTTGCAAGTAAATAAAAACATAGACACCGTGACAAAAGACTTTAATATTACGGTATATAGATTATTAACTATGTACATCATTTGTGAAGGGAGTCTGGTGGGAGCGGATTGTTCACATGGATCATTGTATTTGTGTCATCAGCACTAGTGATGAGCTGAACACCCCCGTGTTCGGTTCGCATTTGAACTTTCGAACATGGAAAAAGTTTGCACTCGAACTCAATGCAAATCTATGGGAGTAGACCTTTAAAAATCAATTGTCCCCTTTAAGAGGACTTATATGCAAGTTATTAGCCATAAAAAGTGTATGGAGATTTGGTTACTGCCCCGGGGCATAAATCAATGAAAGAAAAACCTTTTAAAAAATACAATTTTTAAAAGAGCTGTGATTTTAACATTGTTTAAAGGGTAACAATAAAAATGAAAAATTCCTTTTAAATATCATGCCTGGAGCTTCCCCTTACCTACCTGTAAAGTGGCACATCCGTACAATGTATAGAACTTGCTGCAGCAAAACTGACATTTCTAAAGAAAAAAAGAAATTAAATTTATTTATTTATTTTTGAAGCATGCAGTTCCCCCTCCCAAGCAATACCAGACCCTTTAGGTCTGGTAGGAATGTTAGGAGGGACCCAATTTAACAGAAACTAAAAAAAAAAGTGGGGTTCCCCCCAAAAGTCATACCCGACCCTTAAGGTCTGGTAGGAATATTTAGGAGGGACCCAATGTAAAAAAAAACAAAAAAGTGTCTGGGGTTCCCCATCAAAGTCATACCAGGCCCTTAAGGTCTGGTAGGAATTTTAAGGAGGAACCCCACCCCCAAAAATGGGGGGAGGAATGTGGGGTCCCCCCTAAAATTCCATACCCGACCCTTGATTCGAGCATAGGCCTAACAGGGCCGGAAAGGTGGGGGACGAGCGAGCCCCCCCTCCCTCCCATACCAGGCCACATGCCCTCGGCACTGGGAGGGTGCTTTTCCAGGGTCCAAGGGGACAAGGGCCTCTTCCCCGCAAGCCCTGGGGCATTGGTTGTGGGGGTGCGGGAGGGGGCTTATTCACATCAGGGTACCCCTTTAAAAGGGGCACCCAGATGCGGCCTCCCTACCTTGTGAATGAGTAAGGGGTACTTGTACCCCTACCCATTCACTAAAGGGTTAAAAATATATTACATAACACCAGACTTTCATCAAAAATCCTTTATTTGAAAAAAAAAAAACACAACAAAGGATTTTTGACAAGTCCTTCATAAAACATGTTTGATCCATTTACGTAATCTAGCTTCAATCACGACGTCTAGCATTGTCCACAACAACTCAAAGAAATTAATAAATGAATAGAAATATTTTTTTTTAAAAAGACAATCGCCACAGAATGGCATTTTGATAGAAACTGGCAACTTATAAACAAGTTGTAAAAGGTGAGCCATGATTGGGCAGAGTCATCATGACTTTGCCCAATCATGGCTCTCACAGTTCTCTGTGCCCTCAAAGTCTTGCACCTGACCTGGAGTGCTGGTGACCAACTTTCTGTTTTGCAAGTATTTTGCGGCGCCATCTGCGGCCACTTCAGTACCCCCCACATTGTATGGGGTTTCTCAGTCAGGAGTGCGGTGGGACTCTCTATTTGACTGACCTGTGGTCAGGTGCAAGTCTTTAGCCAATTATGGCTTTACAAGGTGCATTGCTTTGTGGGGCGTTTAGCGGGCAAACAGCCCACCGAACGCCCTGATAGCTCGCGTGTTTGCCGAACACACAAACTAGCGATGTTCGAGTCGAACTCACGTTCGACTCGATCATCGAGCCCAACCCTAATCAGCACCTGTTGTGATTTACAATCGCTCTACATTGCTGGATGACATGATTGAATTTAGGTATACATTGCGGGTCTTTTTATATTATAGAAAATTTCAATGGTCTGGGTGATACTTTCTCTTTTTACATTTATTAACATTTTTTAATTATGTACCCCATACTCATTGACACAAATGGGGTGGATATTTGGGGGCCCCTCTTTTCATAAATGGGGATGGTTGCTGGAGAGTTACTGTTAACTCTCCAGCAACCAGAAAGTATAGTTATCCAACACCCACCGATCCCCGTGGGTGCCAGATAACTGGGAGTTTACTGTAATATGCTTTTAGTTCCCCTCACCGGAAGTGGCAAGAACACTGTATTTCTGGCAAAACCAGCAGGTATTTTCTGAACATCTTGTTATGGATTTAGTTATCCTTTGGTTCCAGTTGCTATTTTACCTATTTATTTCTTGTATTTACATAAGCTCAATAAATAAAGGCTGATTTTCTAAATACATTTAGAATCATCCCTGAACAAATGGGAGAATAATTGGCCTTAATTATCCAATGATATAAAAGCATCTGCACATGACTGGATATTGTATGTAAACAGGAATTTGCATTTTGCATGGTTGGATAATAGTGTGTAAATATGAGTGAATAGTCACAATATTTATTGTAGGGAGATTCCCAACCTTTAGTAACTCACCCTTACTATGTAGCACTTTGCAGTGTACAGTACATAGAATCATTCAGGAATGCCTGTCCCTGGAAGAGCTCACAATCTAATGTTCCAATCACAATCATACATGGTGACCAAATTCGGTAGAAGAGCCAATTAACCTAGCATTGCAATCATGGGAAGAAACTGGAGCACCAGAAGGCATTTCATGCAAAAACAGGCAGAACATGCAACCTTACTTCACACAAATAACACCCTAGCACTGCCTCCTGGGACAAGAATTCATAAAACTGAGGAATTATGCCTTTTATTGGTTCCTGTTAACTGGAGTGGAGGAGTGTATATTGCATTACCTTTGTGAAGGATGCAGAAAACACAAACGTCTACCATTTGTTCTGCCAAGCTGTGTGGTTATATCAATACAGGCAACATTTTTAAATGTAAAGCAAACAATAAAAAGCTGGAACATGTTTTATTGGACTGCACATTATAGCAGTTCCATCAATAGCAGGGGTGCAATTTATCTATTTTGGCAGTGTATTTTACATTTTATTTTTTTAGCTTTGTTTATATGTTAAGTTTTGATTAGACATGTGCACTGCCAAAAAATTTGTTTCGTTTTAAATTCGGATTTCAGTTATTTCGTTTTTCGGGATTCGGGTGTGAAAGTCAATTCGGATTCGGAATTCGGATTCGGAATTCGGATTCGGACGAAATTCGGTAGCGGTAGGTCGAACGTTCGTTTCGTTTTCTGTTCTTATTCGTTTCTTATTTGTTTCGTTCGTTCGTGACATCTGAGGGGGAAAAATATTTTTCTCCTTCTCTAATGTCACTTTGCTCCAACGAACGAAACGAATAAGAAACGAATAAGAACCGAATAAGAACCGAAAACGAAACGAACGTTCGAACTACCGCTACCGAATTTCGGAAATGGAAATTCGGATTTGTTTGCATTCGTTATGTCTGTAATTCGGAATTCGGATACATCTGAATGTCCGAATTTCCGAAAATTCGTCCGAATTTCGATTCGGAACGAAACGAATCGCACATGTCTAGTTTTGATTAGGTTTAATGTTTTTATATACTGTATCTATATAAACAATGTGTTTGCTAGATATTGCGATTTTAAATAGCCTCTGTTAATAAATAAACTGGAAGCAAAATAATTAGAAGTATAAGACATTTCATGTCCTTTTCTTTTTATGATTAAAATAAAGATACTGGAAGGTAAACAATAACAGATAGCGGCGCCTAGGACCTGGGGGTACACATTGATTGGAAAAAAAGGGAATAAATGATTTTGACTGTGCTTTTCACATTACAAAAGAATGTCTCTTCTCCAACATGTTTAGATGGCAGAATCAATAAAAATTGTTATTATAATACACTGCAAATGTCTTTCCATCCATTTGTATCTTCTGTTTGAACAAAGGGAAGCATCACGACTTTCAGAGCCACAGACGAAGCTTTTGACACAGCCTTTCTTCTTTCCTTTTTTCCTTTAGCCGATTGAGTTCCCAATTAAAGTAGTGCTCTTAGCGAAAAAATTATTGGTTAGGCAAAGTCGGAAGAATGTCTCGGTGCGGTTTACGGTTAGTATTGATTGCCCCTCTAAAATTAACAGCAATCTCCAATATAATTAATGAAAAAATAGTGAATTATCTGTACAGTTACAGGCGAACATATACATAACCTATAATACAAAACTTGGATGTGTCCTTTAAAGCACTGTTAAAATGTACAAGACTGGTTTCTACAAAAGCTTGCAATAAACAATTGTTCCAGACAGGTTTTTTAAATTCTTGACAGGGATGATTTAATAAAGGAGCAGAGGGTGTTGACTTGGCAAAGTTAAAGGGTAAGCTAAAAAAACATTGAGAAAATGAACTTACTGACTGCACTCCACCACCTCCCCCAGCCTCCACTGCACATACCTGTGTGATTCCCCCACCAACCAGTGTATGGTCACATCCATGAAGTATGTAATGAGCATAATGCTAGCAAATGCTGAGCTCGCCACGCTAACCAAGCAGAAGCACTTTTTATATTCAGAACCTGGTCCCTGGCTCAGAAGCGCTTCTTATTGGTGGTCATGTGACTGTGCTGACCAATGAGAGCTCGCCATTTGCAAGCATTGTGCTCATTACATACTGCAGGGCTGTGAAGTGCGATGCACGGTGTACAGATCGTACACTGGCTGGAGGGAGGCCTGATGGCAGATCACACAGGTATGTGCTGGGACAGGTGGTGGCATGCTCTTTGCAAGTAAATTTTCTCAATTTTTTTGAGAAAATGAACTTACCCTTTAAAGCTGAACTCTAGCCTTCAGGTTTGCACGGTTGTACAGGTTCATTTTTTCGTACTGAAACTGCTGCCCACCTTATTTTCTGGCTGCATGATATCCAGCATCATCTAGCACTTTCCTCTCCAGTCATACTGTTCTGGACCTATACCTTTCATTGATTGGATTTCTATCATGGAGGTTTAGCATTACATATAAATGCAGCCGGCCTAGAAATACTGCAGACTAACGTCCACCCTTCAAGGTCTATAGAAGCACACAATCCCAGTCCCAGTGATGACATAAAATAAGGTATGTGATTGCAGGTATTCCACTCCAGAATTTAGAACTTTTAAATGCAAACGTATATTGATATACCATAACTCTCAGTGCAGTAGGTGCTTACACTTTTGTAATCAAACCCGTGAAGTGCTTGAGTCTCTTTTTTTCAGGGAAAAAAATCTAAAACTTCTCAAACGTCATATATTAGAAGTGCAGATAAAAAAACTGTGTAAGGGCCAGTTCACACCATATGCAGTTGTGATGCAGTCCGTTTGTTTGACTGCTGCAGTCAAAATACATCACAATGCTTTCCTATGGTCTTTCTTGTGCTTAATTCACACTGTAATGGTGTGAATAAAGCACAAGAAAGCCCATAGGAAAGCATTGTAGTGTATTTTGACTGCAGCAGTCAAATAAACGGACTGCATCACAACTACATATGGTGTGAAGTGGCCCTAAGGAGTGGAGCCATCCTGATTGACAGAATTAAGTTGTGGAGGATAAACCAAGGGGCGAGCAAGTTTATTGAGATTGGTGTGCTTGGGATTTTTTAAGTTCAAATGTTTACTCTCCAGAGTCATCATTGTGTTGCAAACATACACTATATATCATGTGGTAAACCATGCACAAGACAGGGAAGTCTCCAAGCATGTGTGTCCTGTGCTTTATTAAGAAAGTCCATAGGAAAAAAGAGAGAAAAAGCTGCTCATCCAAACCACTAACTAAACTAATGCCAGTTCCTGACTAACAGGATACCCCCTAGTGGGTTCCCCAAAACAAACAGGCAGCTCTTGTATCTTTAAAATGTTTTATCAGCAGTAAGCTTTTTCATCCAGCAGACTCTCCAGTGTTTTAATGTTGGGGTTTAGTGTTTTCGTTGTCATTTTTTGTCGGGAGCTATATTATATTTCTATATCTTTTTGACAGGGTCTTTAAATTATCACCACATTGTGAAGTGCACCAAAGCATCACATCCTCAATCCACTTTAAAAAAAATTAGGCAATCCCCTGTTTTCATCATGTTTGTGGGTGAAGTGGGGTGGGGTGGGGGGTGAGATAGTTAAGGGTACCATTATCTTCAGCGGCACTGAGGAGTTGTGCCATTTTTTTCTGCAGGTGTGTGCACCTCAAAGTTTGTGGTGCATTCTAGTGCTCCAACACTGTCAAGGTACTATGCCTAATATTTCCTTAACTGTGTCTCAGCTGCAAAATGTGTGCAATTGTTTTCTATAGGGTCACACCTACATTGTGATTCTAAGCTTGTGGTGTATTCTGGTTTTCTGGCACTGTCAGGGTGCTACACGTAATGTTTTCACAGCAGCTACACAGGTACAAAAATCTGTGCAATTATTTCTGCAGGGTCAGTCCTGCATTGGGCCTCAAGGTTTGCAGTGTATTCTGGTGCTCTGGCACTGTCAAGGAAACACACATATTTTTTCCACAGCTGCACTTCAGTTGCACAAGTTAGAGTATTTGCTGCAAATCATGCTCTATGTCTCCTATTTTCTTGCCTATTTCAGTGCTCCATCAATTGAAAACATCTGTGGCTATTGTCTCTCTAAAATAGTGTACTCTAAAGGTGCCCATACACCTTACGATTATCGTACGATAATCGTATGCAATCGACTTTTCGTACGACAATCGTAACGTGTGAATAGAGTGCCCGACCGATAGTACTGTACAATCGTACGACTTTTGACGGTCAAGCATGTTTGAAAACTTTGGTCGATCGTACGATGTTCGCATGGTTGGTGGCGTTTCCATCCATCAAAAGTCTTACGATTAACACTGCGCATGCGCAAACAAAAATAATTGCGGTCAATTACCGTCGTCCAGGTGTTTTTTTTTTACTACCGCTGATTGAACCTTTCGATAATCGTGGCAGGATGGGGCCGTCGTACGAAAATCGTACGACGGTTCGATCATCGGACGAAAAGTTTTGTCCGATAATCTTAAGGTGTATGGGCACCTTAACTATGATTTCTTCATTAAAACCTGCCTGGTCTCTCCCCATTAAATTGTGGCCTAATAAAAGTGTTACCATACTGTACATTGAGTCCTAAAAAATATTTTGCTGACTTTCTTTAAAGAGGTTATGCATACTGCTTATGGAATCAATACAATATTTAGCTGTTGTTTTCTGTGAAATAAATACACTATAGGAAAAAAATATACTGTTTAACCACTTCCGGGCCGGCCGTAGTAAAAAAACGGCCGGCCCGAGCTCTCTAGATCTGAGCGGGCATTAAATACTGCCTAGGGTTATTGAAATATTTTTTCCTTTTTTTCATATATACATTTGTGTATTTTCCTTCTGCAGAACTGTGAAACATATTTTGTCACTGTGTGGAATTTTTTAACGATTAGAGAATTTCCTTTTTTCCTACATTGTGGCCTATTACTAATGAATAAAAAAAAAACAGGTGTCATACCAAAAACTAGCTAAACTTACCTTTATACATACTTTATTTCCAAGTTAAAATCAATCAGATTGGGGTGCTGCAGTTGCATGTAAACCAAGGAATAATGTAAAAGTTTTACAAAAATGTATTACATATGCAATTTATGTGATGCCAGCATATGATGTCCCTAACACTATCCAGGAAAATTGAACTATTTGATAACACTGCATTGCATCTAATTTGAAGAGTTGGTGTTTCCCACGTTGCCCTCAAGAGTCACATAAAATGGAGGTCCCTCTCCCTGCTCTATGGTAGAGGACCTCATACCATAGAGCTCAGGAATTAAAACTTAAAAATGCATTCAAGTACCCTAACGTTTAACAAAAATGTAGTTTATTTGTGTATCACTAGGCTGTAGATCCTCAAATCATCTCTGAATTTGTGTTGACACTGTTGTTCCTTCTGGAGGTTGGCTACTTTTGTTCCCCATCGTCCCTGTGTATGTTGTAAAGTAGCCACCACTCGCTCCAGTGAGGGATCAGAATCTCAATACAAATTAGTAAACTACATGAGATTGTAGTTTATCATTTTTTGCTAATAGTTAAGGTACTTCAATGCATTTTTATGTTATAACTTCTGAGCTTAGTGTCACTTTAAAATTGATTGTTCAGTACATACTTACAGTATGCTGCTGATAACAGTTAATGTATAATAAACACTGCAGGTGTGCAGTGCTTCTGAGACATTGAATATATTGAGTCAAAGTGAAGCCTGCCAACTGTTTGCACCTTGTATAAGTCTGATTACCTGCATATGTGGCTCACGTTCCTGGTTAGTATATACTGTATAGTCAAGGAATCTGAAAATGTTCTGTGGTTAAACTTGTGTTTGCTACTGGAAATGCATGTAGTAATGTCACAATGTCATTTACATTGCAATGTATGTTGATGTCCATGATATTGTACGTGAAAAAGTAACACTGGCAACTGCTTGGTGACAATAGAATATATTCTGATTATTTTTTCCCATGGATATTAACATTGTGGACAAAAGTGACATGTGCTATATAGTCACATGAGACCCAAAAACATTGGGGTTGGTCTACTAAAGGAGTTGACACTGGTTAGCAAAGTAATTTTTTCACTTTATAAACATATATGTTTTCAAGCACACCCATATTTACTACACTGCAGATAGCATGCTGTCACAAACCACCCTAAAACATTCTCTCCAAAGCTGGTAGTAGCACAGTTTTAAGAAGTTGATCTGGCAAGGCATCCAAGTTTCCTTTCAATCGGTTTTTATAAATGACCCCCACAATTTTTACCTAATACCACACCAACTAAAGGAAAAGCCAAACCAAATGTGCTAGATCAAAACATGTTTTATGAAGTAATGAAATGCTTATTTGTGTGAACAAAATGCCCATATTTACTACTGCAACTTAAACAATCCAGTTCAGCATAAATGGGCTTAATAAAAGAAAGGAATTTAAAATGCATTAAGGAAATTAGGATTCCATTACTACAAGTGATTTAAGGCTTTTAATTTTAATAAGCACCATTCAACTTTTATTTCTTACTAACAATACACTGGGTACATTGAGCATTAGCAAAATGGTATTAAGTCGCCTCCAGTTATATTAGAATCCATAAATACAGAGAAAAACTAACAAACATCTATTAAATATCCCAGATAAGGTTTTTTTCCCCAGCTGCAACTTATAGCTATTGCAGAGAGTCTACAATCTACAGAGTAGCTATGGCAAAAGTAACCCAAAGTGACTGCTATTGGGTCCAGGAACCTTAATGGCAAACTACAAAGTGCAGAAAATATTTTGCAAACTCCTCCTTTGTCTGTCTTTAATAAAAACTTAACCAGATGCCAGCTGAATTAGTGAGATAGTTTTAAAGCTGAGCTCCAGGCAATGAGGGTATAGCAACACAACATCTGGTGATAGTCCACTACCCCTCCTGAGCAAGGTATACTCAATGAATTGGTCTCTTTCACAAGTATACAGATTAAAATGTGCAAAAGACTTTGGTACCCTTTTAAAATGACACTGCCATTTTGCCCGTTCAGAACAAAGTGACAGTGTCTTCTACTAGACCACACCCCTAGCAAAACGTTTTCACCAATCCTGACTCCCTCGCTGTTTCCCTGCTGTAGGATATTTGGAAGTGTGGAAAAAAAGCACTTGACCCATGTGGCTATTCTCTTTGGTGTTTTCCATCTGATGCTAATCAATTAATGTTAATATGTGTGATCTAGCTAATGAAAAGGGTAGGCAGCTTCCACAATTCAAAGTATCTCCACGGTATCTTTGGCTCAGCAGTGAATACTGTAGATGTAGGAATTGAAGAGCCACGCCAATTAAAATAGTCCAAATACAACTTAATTCCACTAATGTCAGTGGAAACTAAAGTAGAGGAGCCAATGCATTTCATGGTTTCAAAGAGTGTATTAAGTCCTTTAAGGGCTTAAAGAGAGAAATCATGCATGTGAACTTAAAAACTCTGCAACGTGAAAGTTGTGTTGGCAGTACTTCAAGCTAGTCAGCAGTTGCTTTGCCAGCCTTCAGCTTTCTCTGCTTGAATGTCCCTTGACACTAATGGAATAAAGTAGGGATGCACCGATATATCGGCTGAAAATGGCACTTTTGGCAAAATGCTGAAAGTGTTATTTTCTGGGCGATATAGCGGTGCACCTGTGATTTCCCTCCTCCCCGGTCGGCGGTGCTCTGTGTCCCAGCGGGAAGGAGAGAAACTGTCACAGGTGGCTGAGAGCTGCGGGAGGAGAGTGCTGTGAGCAGCCGGAGTCTCTCCTCCCCGCACCGCTCAGGCTCCTGTCACAGATCAGGAGAGCGGTGTGGCCAGAGACAGCCATTGCTGTCACAGGAGGCTGAGCTCTGCTCGTTCAGCCTCCTGTGACAGTGTGTCGGGAAGGAGAGCGAGGTACAAACACTCAGCGATCAGTGTTTGTACATAATTGTACATAATTGAGGTGAGAGTATGTTTACTATATCCTCAATGATGAATGAATGGGAAGTGATCTACATCACCTCCTGTTCATTCATGATTGTGGTTATAGTAAACATGCTCTGTCCTCAAGTTATGAATGAACACTCAGTATAGCGGATTCCTGTTCATTTATAACAGGGGCTGCACAAAAAGAGATTGAGGACACAGAGTCTTCAATCTCTTTTCTATTTTAAAAGGGAAATATCAGGGGTCTGCTTAGACCCTATGTTTCGGTTTTTAAATTTTCATTTTGGTGCACTTCTAAAATAAAGTTGTATCTGAACAATTTTATTTGGTGAGGCACTTCAGACTTTACATCTACTATGTTCCCTGATTATCACATACCTGAGAGAGACACAGATGGAACCAAGCACTGGTGCAAGGAAAGTCCAGGAACGGATAAGCTAAATCAGGAAGCAGGAGCGTAGTCAAGGATAGCCAAGGATCAGAACCAGCCGGGCAACAGAATTGTGACACAATAAGCAAGTGCAGAAAACAGGCCGAGATCATGCGCAGGCAGCAATAATAATCCAAATAATCTGAGTCAATAGGGTACAGGTAGAAGTACCCTATTAACAAGTCAGCAGGCACAGGAACACACACAACTAAGACCATCAGCATAGTGAGAAGGGCAGGCTAGTTTGACCTCCCTGGTGGTAATCCCGAGCGTGACTCGGGGTTAATTTTCTCTGCCAGGAGCGGTAACCCCGAGTCACGCTCGGGGTAACATTGCAGAGCTTTCAGCGGAGTCTCCTTACCTTCTCTTGGTGATCCAGCGATGTCCTCCGCTATGATCGCCGGCGAGAATGATCTTCCGCTATGTCCTCCGCCATGATCGCCGCCCGGCATCTGACTTCCTGGTTCCGTTCCCTGCGAGCAGCAGCCGCGCATGGGAGCAGAACTGGGCGGGAAATTCAAAAGTGACACACACATAAAAGAGGTGATGCAGTGTAATCTGAGAGGATTACACTGTATCACCCCAGATCTGACACTTGATCACTGTACAGTGCCCATTGCCTGCCATTTTACTGTCATTTGTGCTGTCATTTGTGCTCATAAAATATTTATAACATGGCATCAAAAAAGCGCCACTTTACTACAAAAGCGTTTTTGGACCAGTTGAGTGACAGCGACACGGAGGTGCTCGCAGAAGTGAGCGATAGTGAGTCGTGGGGAGATTTGTCGTCTGACACTGATCTGGCAAGTGACAACGGCGATGATCCTGCACCTGACCTTAGCGATGTGTGCACTTGGTGCCCTATTGACTGCAATACGGACAAGGTAGAGCCCCCAAGATTCCCGTTCACTGGATCACCTGGGATGAAGGTAGATGTTGAGCATGACAACCCTCTGGCATACCTGCAATTTTTTTCTCACTGAGGAGTTAATTGAAAAAATTGTCACGGAGACAAATCGCTACCAAGAGCAGCAATCCGCTACGCTGCATGCCAGGTTTTCCAGAAGCAGAAAGTGGGAACCGGTGACCAAAGAGGACATCTGGCAGTTTCTGGGACTCATCATTCTTCAGGGGGTGGTGGGGAAACCGCTCCAGAAATGGTACTGGACCACCAATAAGTTACTGGCCACTCCGTTTTTTGGCACCGTGATGTCAGAATACCGGTTTTCCCTCATCATGAAGTATTTCCACTTCACGAACAATGAAGAATTTGATGAGGCCACGCATCCTGCGCCCAAACTAAAAAAAATCTGGGAGGTATGCCAAATTATTGTGACCAATTTCCAGCGGACCTACGTGCCAGAAAGGGACGTCAGCGTGGATGAAAGTTTGATGGCCTACAAGGGACGCCTAAGCTGGATACAATACATTGCATCCAAAAGAGTGCGGGTTGGCATCAAATCCTACATGCTCTGCGAGTCATCCACTGGGTACATCTGGAATTCGGTCATTTACACCGGTAAAGGCATGAAGTTCAACCCCAGGTACAGCGGCTATGGGATGGCCACATCATCTGTCCTTACACTGCTGGAGCCATTGCTGAACCAGGGATATTGTGTGAACACGGACAATTTCTACACGTCTCCGGGAACTGTATGAGGTTTTGCTAAAAAACAAGACTGATGCATATGGTACCGTTAGGCCTAACCGACGTGACATGCCATCTATGTTTGCCAAGAAAAAACTCAAAACCGGAGAAATGGTTGCCTGGCAGAAGGGTAAGATGATGGCAATGCGATGGCGAGACAAGAAGGACGTGTGTCTTATGAGTACTGTGCACAATACCTCCACTGCCATGGTCCACACAAAAGGTGGGAAAGATGTGCTGAAGCCGCAAGTCGTGATAGACTATAACAACACAATGGGAGGTGTCGACAGAGCCGATCAGGCAATGACATTTTATCCGGCTATGCGCAAACAACAAAAAAAATATTATAAGAAGATCTTCAGGCATCTTCTGGAACAATGCCTTTGGAATGCATATATCCTGCACAGAGCAAAGATTGACAAGCCTCTTGTTCATTCTGACTTTATCTGGAAGGTGGCTGAGCGGATTTTTCTCAACCACCAGACGCCATCAGTAGCTGGGAACAGACCTGGACGTCGTGCTGTTGACGTTGTCAAGCCAGAACGCCTGACTGGTCGTCACTTTATGGACTACATCCCGCCAACCGCAAAAAAGGAGGCACCTACCAGGATGTGCGTAGTTTGCTGCTCAAAGAGAGATGGCAATGGAAAGAAAGTCCGAAAAGAAACCAGGTTCCATTGTCCTGATTGTGACGTCGGACTTTGTGCAGTCCCATGTTTCAAAATGTATCACACTCAGGATGTTTATTGAGTTTTCTTTGACAAATGTCATTATTTTTTATTACATTATTGAATAAAATTATATTATTTATTAGATTATAATTCATGATTTTGTGTTTCAAACTTTATCACTTCTGGGATGTCTACTAGAGTCTTGCTTGGTCAGGTTTAAGTAAGTAATTACTAAGAATTGCAGGCCTACAATACATAACACCAAATTTCCATGCAAAAAATTGTACCACTTTTGGTACAAAATTCCTGACATAATCATACCACCAGGGAGGTTAAATAGACCAATTAATTAATGCCTGTAGCCTATACCACATTCTTCTCAGAATATGTTAAGATATACTCCCTAAATAAAATGAGAAAACTTTTTGTTTTTCATGGTAATAGTATCCTCATAAGAGCTTGTCACAAGCTAAGGTGATTGATATTCTCGTTTAAAATAAAGCAGGGAATGTTCAATACAATATATGCTGTTATGACAGAACACATAAATAATGTTTCTTAGATGATTTGCAAAATAGATTTTGTGCCTAAAACTTCTTCAGCTGCAGTCCAGATTCAATTCATATTTCTTAATCAAGCCTGTGATTAGAGCTGCATTAAGCTAATGGATGTTGTTATGAGGATATCATATCCGATGTCTGAGCCATCGATAACATCTCTAACTTGATCATTACACTGTGATAGGGTTTTTTTTCCTAGTATCCCCATACAGGCAAGATACATTTATTTTTTATTCTGCATCAAAGTAGTTGATTAAATTGTGAACATACTGAGGACTCTCTGCCATATCTGAATCATTATTAATGTATTAATTTATTATTTCTAATAAGCGCAAACAGTGGGGTTGAGTTAACTTCTCACAATATAAATGCTTAGCAAAGTATATGAGATGTGAGTACAATAATACTTGATGATCAAAGCTGGGCAACCAAGTAGTTTGAAAATAAATTACTATGGAATACAAGATAAAAAAAACACTAAGAACAGCAGTGAACATTTCCTATTCGTATTCATGACCATATCTTGTCACAATTACCATTAGACAGTTGCTATGAAAACATTGAAGCTGAACTCCAGCCTTATCTTTAGAAATTAGATATGCAACCACTCAAAAAAACTGTTTAGTTTTGTTTCGGATTCATTTTGATATTTATTTAGGTTTTTGGATTTTGGATCTGAAATTTGATTTGGTTCGCCTTTTGGATTTTGGATCCGTGCGACTTTTCGTTTCAGAAAAAAGTTACATGACCGTGCCTGTAATGCAAACCTCAACAGCCAGAAAAACCCATCTGATTGTTCAGAGAACAGTCGCAATGTCTGAATTGGTTTAGTTTTGAATTAAATTTGGACTGGAATTCAGATGCGTTAGAATTCAGAAATTTGGAGGCATTCAAATGTCTGAATTTACCAAAATTCAAACAAATATCTGTTCGGAACTTAACAAAATGTACATGTCTATTAGTCATGCACAGTTGTACATGCTCCTCTCCTGTACTGGAATTACTTACTCTGATTTCACTGCACACTGTAAGCATTAGAATGTGCAATGTACATTAGAAGCTGCAGTCAGGCTGTAGAACATCCAGGATCATCTAATCCTTTATTCCCAAATCTGATTGTACGTGGCCCACCCCTTTCATTAATTGGGTTTCAAGTGGAACTGAACTAAAAAAAAATCTAAGCTGGCAGGCTATTTATTGAAGAAGATTCATACTATGGGGTCTATTCACGAAGCTGCCGAAGGATCTGGCCGTAGCTTCGGCCGATCCTTCGGCTAGCTTCGGCCCCAGGACCCCTTTGGTTCTGTAGAACCGAAGAGAAGCCACTCGAAGCAAGCCGATCGGTCATTCACTCGGCTGCCCTCGGCAGCTTAGTGAATAGACCCCTATGTCTCTCTGTGTACATTCTCAGCACACCTTGGTGACAGAATGAATGAACTCCCATCCGTATGCACAGTTATGTTATTCCGGACCGCTCAATAAAGATGGCAAAAGATTACAAACACAGAAGACAACTGAGAGAAGATGTCAGCGAGGGAGGGGAGGAGAGTTTAGTTGTGCTTTCAGTTCTGTTAATCATGAAGGCTCAGCCTCACATGTGCACATTATCATGCTAATGCAGCCTGCCTTGAAATGCTTGCTTCTCCAGACTGACATCTACCCATCAAAGCATGATAATATTTGCATGACCCCTTCTAAGCACCAGCCCATTGCTTGCATCAAGGCTAATGGCTCATACAAGTAGTAATGAGGCAGGGTGCTATGCAGGGCCGTCTTTAATACTGATTGGACCCTGGGCAAACATTTTCTTGGGGCCCCCCACTCCTATACACCCCCTACCCGCCCCCGCCATGCAATTTAGACCATGCATACGCCTATACAACAGGGGCGGAGCAACACTATGCAATACCGATTGCACAGTAAACGGAAGAGTGGCGCGGGTGTATCTTTTGCAGGCTCAAGGGTAGGGCAGGTGCAAGGATTATTGTGTACACAGGTGAAGGGGCATACTTCACCCTCTCTCCCCCCGGCGCCATCAGATGACTGTCTCTGCATCATATACAGACAAGCACTATAGTGACCCCTCTCTCTGGACGTTGAGTGTTCCCTAATACACACATGCAGCAGCCAGTACAGACATGCAGGGCCTCCCCATCAGACACCCACCGTTCATGCTGCCCTGATTCAGGCTGTAGTCCCCTCACCCATCAGGCTCCCTCTCCCCTATCCAGGTGAAAAGGCCAGTGACCATCGGGGTCCAGGTCATAGCAGAACCGCCTCCTCCAGCGCACACACATGGCATGGAAGGGGAGCATCCACCCAGCTCTTCTCTCCATGTGACCCGCTCTGCGATCAACCAGCACTCTGCTGTCAGTGCTGAGATGCAGGGCCAGTGGTAGGAGTATTGCAGTACACAACTATGACTGGGCCCTGGGCAGCTGCGCCTTTTGCCCTGTGTTAAAGACAGCCCTGGTGCTATGGTATGTTCAGGAAGCCTTTCAGACCCTGCTGCTCCCTCCCACTAGTCATGATCTGCCTGTATTACATGGGGAAGCACAGAGACCCTGTGGTGACCTCACTGGGTCTAAAATGGGATATGTAATCGAAACTAAAAGGTTTAATTAAAACAAATGTCATTAGCATGTTGATTGGGGGGGGGGGGGGGGGAGAAGGTAAAAGAAACAA